>NW_027464963.1:51649-76573 GCF_043290135.1 Rhipicephalus microplus
CCCCAAAATAATTGCTGATATTTTGTTGTATTCAGTAGAGAGAAGGCCGAATTCTTCGTGCCATTATAGCAGTAGTGTAATAAAAGAGTTCTATTCATTCTGAATACAGGGGAAGCTGAGTCGATACTTCCTGGGGTAGACACCATAGAGTTTCATAATGCTGGTCAGAGGGAAATCTGGTGCTATAGCATCTACGTAAGCTTTGACAGCATAAAAATGGCGGTTATTTCGTAGATTGCATATGACTGAATTCCAACAGCTCCGTGCAGCCTGAAGCATTTTTCTTACAAGACGAACACCGGCTACACTTCGGCTGTGCCTTTAATCGTCTTGGCTCCATTAGGCTCAACAGCGAAAATCTGTTCGCAAGTTTCACAGCGATCCACTTTTAAACAATGGAAAACCTATAAGACAGCCATATATAAAGCTACGTGTGTGTTTGAGTCCTCAATCGCAAAGACTATAGAACAGTTATGTACTACCCATCGTTCAAGTGAAGGCTCAGCGACCACAGCAGCAAAGTTTTTTTAGTACATATCATAGGATGCTCGAGGACGTGCCTTTAGTTGAGCACATTTAGGAGAGAAAAATAAATAGTTGTAACTTTCTTTTTTCATAGCTACCGCCCCTGTCCCCTTTTAATGCATTTTGTGCACGCCTACTGTGTGTGCAGTGAAATTTTTGATGAGATGCTCGTGTTCTATTTTAAGCAGTGCGCGCTGTGAAGAAATGACTCACTACATTGGGACGTGCAACTCGTAATTGCAGGAAGCTTACCGGGCCTAGAAAACACACCACGGGGTTCCAAAACACATTCGTCATTTGCATTGTGCAATAACCTTGAGAGTATGACCTGGGATCATTGAGCAATATTTGGATGCATCAGACATAATACTCGACTTACAGTTCTTCGATATTGATAGGTGTCGCACAATTAGGGGCAGGGCAATCACCTTGCATTAAACTGATCAGAACAGGCGCACGCATAAAAAAAGTGAATGAATCCTGCGGTATGTAAAAAACTGGGCACGCTAATTAATGCTTCTCAATAATTCTTCCCAACGCGAATGAAGCTCGATGACTCACGGTCGTTTCACCTATGTCGGCCATAAATATTCATAAATGAGTGAGCATAAATCATCTAGGAGCCACCCGCGGGGAACGACCAAGGGCTGATCGATCATAGTTCAGCCACAGAGGAGCGCGTGTTTGGACAGTTTGATTCTCGTTGCCGTCTCCGTGAAATCCTTTTGCGTGTATGCTTCGCTAGTCTGAGCAGCAGACAACTTGTACGTAGACGCTGTCATAATCACTATCGTCTGGTACTGCTATGCTAAGAGCCCTGTGGCCATAATCGATAGATGCACGAGTTGGATTTCGCCAACGCTGGGAGTGACAACAACACGTGTATTGAAGCAGGAGCGTGCTACCCAACTGTGCCTGCTCTGCATGTGTAACTGGAGTTCGACGACATGCTGAGTGCTCCATATCATGCCACGGGTGGTGCTGAACACAGTGACTGAATCATTATCGTTTTCTTTCATGCAAGCCTGATAACCTGTGTAAGCGCTTATTCTGAACTGTTCCTTATGGCATAGTCTAGTGATCTTCTATGGGGTGTGATTGCAACACACTAACACGATTTTATATTCATATCGCACAAGCAGCATTCAGTATTCTAAGCATTCACGCTATTCTTATATCAAATATCATTCATTCGTGTCTCATTCTGAATTTCCACTGTATCATTTATCGGCTTCGTTTCTCATATTTCTGACATGACGGCTATCATTACAGGTCAGTGGTTGATGAAGTCGTCAGTCATTATTTACTTTTCTTATTTTGCTGCCTTCATCTCAAACTTTCATATCTTTTCTTCTACATCGCCTTTCTACTAGAACTTGACTTGCTGTTTTAACTGGTTGGTCAGTTAGTTGGTTATGTGGTTTGACATCCCGAACTGACTCAATCCATGAGGGACGCTGCAGAAGAGGGCTCCAGATAATTTAGACCATCTGAAGTACTTTATTGTGCCCTGACGTTTTACTGCACACAGACATGTCAATTTTGTTGTTTAGGGATGCTGCATTAACGCGATAACGTTAAAGAGACCATGTCGCAGAAAACTCGCCGCCGGCGTCAGCCTCGTTGGTTGTGAGCGAAAAATCATCTGTGCGTCTGTGACCGCAAAATCAAGTTACCGAGATAGACGAGGGTGGCCGCTACTTGTCCACGCGTGTGCGCGCGATCACACTGAAAAAGTTCGCATACGAAGAAAAAAAAGTGCTCAAGGTCACGAGGCGCTGTAGTTTCTTCGCCCTACCACCCCTACCTGCTTAGCTTGCAGCGATTTCGTCGGGACGAGAGAATAGGTAATGCAATCGCAGCATGCGACAAATCTTTGTAACTCCTTTCGCACTGGACGGATTCTTAAAATTTTTGCGGCGTTGAATTCATAAACCATCAAGCTTTTTTAGTGAATTCATTCCATGGTTACTTGAAAAAAGTGTTTCAGGGCCCCTTTAAGGCATTTTGTTCGACAGGTGTCACGATGAAAACAAGCCCATTTGGCGTTAACAGCGCGCGCTAGTCCAATATACTTTGTGCGTGTTTGCGTGCGCGCGTGTGCATGTAACGAAACATATGAATAAGAGTGCACTTAGTGGTTGAAGGGTGCACTAGGGGCTGGATTTCACTATCACGTTCAACTCTTAAAAACAGAGCTTAGGGGTCCTCCATTTTCATCACTTTACACACCCAGGCCTACATATCAGTAACGAAGAAACAGAAACTCGGGCTAGTTGGTCTTGATTCATAACGTATTAAATGGCACAGAGCAAAACGAAGGACGAAATATCCGAAGAAGCGCACACGGATAGCGCTGCCCATGTCGCCTTGTTCAAGTGTTTAGGAGTGTATTTTGCGCTGTGCAATTGCATACGTTGTAATACAAGTAGCAAGTTCACTCTCTTGTTAGTTAACTTGAGGAGAATTACAAACAGTGGGCGTTCGCTTATTAGAGAGTAAGGTTTTTTGTACACGCTTGTGTGTTTTTTTCTTTTTTTCGAGCTTGCCGATAGTTGATTATCAGTGTATATGTGATCAAGCACAATATTAACTTCGTAATAAATCAGAGAGATGGTTAGGAAAGGTTAAGGTTGTGGCTTAGCTGGGCATCCCGCGTGCAAGAAAAACAAGAAAATGTTCTTTTGAGCTACATGTGAACATTCCTTGCACGGGGAGAAGTGGCACATGCAGTAAAAAATTGCGATCTTCTGTAACTTAGGAGGAGGCATTTGCCCTTCACATCTGGTTGAAGGGTGCAACCTAGGGTACTATTATACAATCTTACAAGAAATCTGTTAACAAGATCAACGGTATTTCACTATTGGTATCAACACATTCCCATCTGTTTGTACTAACGAACGTGCGCCTTCTTCCTCAACATACAGCAACATACATTTAAAACAGCGACACCGTGCATTGAGATTTTAACAGACCATATTCATGTGAATAGCAGATAGAACGCTTGAGTTGTGTAAGTCTGGTCTCAGTCACTGGTTTTGATTGTACGTGCACTGCTCCAGTTATCTGTTCTCTTTTTAGTTAACCGCCTTCCCTTAGTCCCGGGGCAGAGTAGCAAACATCATCCTTGTCTGTCTAACCTCCCTGCCTTTCCCATTTTTCCTTTCTGTCTTTCCTGTTCTACGAAACACCGTCGTGGTGGTCTAGTAGCTAGGGTACTCGGCTTCTGACCCGCAGGTCACGGGATTGAATATAGGTTGCGGCGGCTGCATTTTCGATAGAGGCGAAAATGCTGTAGGCCTGTGTGCACAGATTTGGGGGCACGTTAAAGAATCCCAGGAGGTCGAAATTTTCGGAGCCCTCTCCTACGGCGTCTTTCATAATGAAATTGTTGTTTAGGACGTTAAAGCTGACATATCATATTCTACGAACGCCTTTTCAATAAATCAGAAGAAGTGATATGCGAAAAGGGCTTTTCTTTGCGGGACGGGGAAACACTGTCCTCAATTTCAAGAGCAGGAAAAAAAAATATGGGGACCCTCAATCTTCGCTCTGAAGAGCCCAGCGCTTAGCGATATCTTGTCCCTATATAGCATATTCTAAAACCTATTCTACATTATTTATTGTATGATGTTACTCGAAAAGTTTGAATCGTGGATCGCTACAATGTAATCTACAAAGTTGAACATTGCTTGCGTCAGTGAAGATTTCGCATATCGCTGCATTTTGTGTAATGAGTAGCATGCTTTTACCAACAGACAATCATGTGCGTGAGTTCTTTTCAAACTTGAAATGGACCTACTGCGTGGCCTTGATTAAAGAAAAGGGCGCTGTAACGTGTGCGTTTTTTTTTATGTTGCAGTAGGTGGCTGGCACTAAACCAGAAAGTCGTTATGACAACCGCATATACGGACGCCCTATGGCAATGTGCGCTTGTTCCACAAAACAATACTGCGATATTACGTACTGTATTGTGAATAATGTGTGCAGAATGCGTGTTTGTGTTACGGATGAAAGGTACCTTACTGCATTTCCAAGCAGAAGTTATTTTCGCTGAATTCCCTAGCAGACGCGTGGCTGTGCAGTGCAACGGCTGCTGGCCGCCCAGACGGCTCGAGCTAGGTCCGCACTCGGACTAGGAATTTTATAATAATTGTTTTATCTGCAATTTTCTAGTTTTTTTTTTGGTCACGCACAAGATGAATTTTCGCTCCCAACCAATGACACTGACACAGACGCTGACGCTAGTGTTTCTGCGGATCTAACTCTTTAACTCTATCGTGTTTAAATGGCAGATGGCTGATAGGATGTGCCCTCGTCCTCTCACATGAGAAACGCAAAACAGGTTTACTCTCTATTAAGATTCAATAGAATTCGTCACGTGTTATCGACGTTGCATAGGATTGTTATTATGTACTGAGCAAAACAATTCACTAATGACCTCCTTATGTAAAGTCGGCTTATGTCTTATTGTTGTTCGGCTTCCACTACGTGACTTTCGCGTTATCATGTAATGTTGCAAAGCTGTCGTGCTACTTCTGTGCATTTACAGACAATGCCACTGCGAAACGAAAAAAAAAGGGAGCTGAGACAAACAAGTGATCATTGTGGAGCTCATAATGTGTGTGAGTTCATATTGTATAGGAATTATTTGTATAACCAAGACAGTTACATGTTATAGTCAAATAAATCATTTGTTTGTTGTACTCGACGTTTTCTCGTCTCTTAATGCACAATACACACAGCAGTTCGTTTTCAGAAGTATTTTCTTATGCGAAAACCTCTAATGCTGAAAAGAAAGGAATAACTGGAAAAACCATAATAATGCGAAGAAATCCTAGGAGAGCTGAAGGTTCGAAAATTTTCTTCTCGTAAGTGCCTCAACGAAAACACCACACTCTAAGAAGAGTTCATTTAAAACATGTAAAATCACACTAAGGGTGATAAGGTGAAGAAAAGTTGGAATTTGGTTCAGTGCCGTCATTCAATATCAGTGGTAGACTCTTATGGGCGAAGCCACGAGGATTCATTTGTTTGTTTTTTCATGAATGATTTTGGTTTTTTGTTTCGTACAGCCACCTTTTTCATTCCTTCGTGCTGGTTTTTTTTCACCTTCAACATATTTCAGAGCCACGGAGGAGCACGAAACTCACCAACACACTACACACGTTTTTTTTTTATCGCAGATCTTTTATTTCCTCAGCGCGATACCCTTGGCTCTTGAGCCACGTTTTTTTTTCTCGCTTTACAAGCATTCGTTGGTCGCGACAAATCATTCCTGTGTTCAGATATTTCGCGTACTTTCCGGCAGCGTGAATATATATACCGGTTGTGCAAAAAACTTATATTTGTCGTCATTTTTCCTGTTCTGGCATTCAGCTCTACACGGTACAGGGGGGGGGGGGGGGGAGGATGGAACGAAAAGTGTAGGGTTAACCACCCGACGAGCGTCAGCTTTGCTACCCTGCACCGAGTATAAGGTAATAGGTAAGAATTAAAAAGAGAAAGAGAGAAGGGCAGTACCGCAGGTGCAAAGAAAGACAGGCAGTCTCTAAGACCAGACCAGACAACTTCAGCGTTATAGTTGTTAATCAATTGAATATGTTGAACTAAAAGCTCACTGGATGGTGTCACTTTTCATCGCCACCAAGGCTGCAATCACTTGAAGCTGAGTGCAAAACAGTAGAGATTATATGGCGGATTCTTGGTGTTCCTTTTTTTGTTCCCGCTGTACGCGAAAACAACCTCTGTAGTTATGTATCCAAGACAAAGTGACGCGATATTTATCTTTGTCAGCAGCCCAAATAGAAAAGGCTGAATAATGAACTATTTTGGTTACCCCTTAAAGTGGCGACGTCTCTGTGGAAGAGTTGGAGGCAGTTGCATTCCTATACAGTTTTACTTGGAACAAATCTTCTAGCTTGTCTGTCCTTCTAAGTGTGTCGCTGCAAGATTTCGGCGTCCTTTCAGTTGAAGTTGAGGTTCAGATACAATAAAGCACAACCATACATAAAACACGCGGTCTATTCAAGAAACGTTGTATTCATGCGTAACTAGAGAAGCTGAGTAACTATGCGCGCCATTGCTCGCGTCACCATAAACAGCACGTGACAGAAATTCGACGCTTGAAGAGAAGAGTCTTGCAAAGCTTCAATGACGATCACGTGTGTATCTTTTTTTCTTTGTTTTCAGTTTCTATAGTAGCATATTTAGCAGCACTGCCGTTGCTAAACTTGTAGATCGTTCGAATCACAGCGCCTTGCATCGTCTGCGACATCATGACATTTGCTGTGACCGACACAGTGTCAAATTGACCAGGGCTCGATCGCAGTTCATTTTCTATTCCGGCATTTTGTGTACTCACCATTTTGTAGGGAGTGCTTCAAGCTCATCTTCAGAAACTGAGTTCGGCGACGTGCATGGAGTATCAATCACTTGCAGGCTTTTGCAAAGCTACGCTTGCTGTGCCCTTTCCAGCTCCGATGGCACTTCAATGTTTTCACTATACCTTACATAGTATTTTCAAGCATTGTTTCTGTGCACTCAGTACGTGTGAGAAACTCCGGGCATAATTCTTTAGTGCGTGCCAACGATTCTGTTGTTCATTGTAACTTACAGCTGGAAGGACAAAAAAAAAAAGGCGATAGACTTAGCTCGGCTACGCCTCGATACACCAAGTGTGAGCTGCCTCCTGCCGACGCCGCTTTAGTAGACGTTCCTTTCTTTGCTTCTGTGTTTTTGCAGCACGTTCAGACTTCTTATTTTTGTTCTCCCTACGCTCAACCACTAAATTTCACACAAATACTTCGGGATGCGATGAGTCAAGGTACTTCGCTCTTCTGTACCGCTAAACAGCAATTTCTCCTTCTTTATGGCTATACCACAGTGGCAATCATTCCGATTGATATTTTCATTCCCCTTCTGGTACCTGTGCGCATGCGCATAAAATCACAGGCACTATTACGTGACTCCAGCTCAGCGTGAGGCTTGACTACTGTTTTGCAAAGGCGCCCAGCTGGGCTCGCGCCAGCTAAAGTTGGCGAAAATAAGGTGGAACTCATTCAGACAGACCCAAGAAAAGTATCTTGCACTTTTGACTCACTCGCGCTGAGACTCGCTGAATTTTTCTCAGCCTGATTCAATCAGGCTCAGTCTCGCGAAATTTTTTCTTCAATAAGACTACATTGCCCGGTGATGGGGTGGAAACAACACGCATTACGTTGCCCTGAAGTCCCATCGTGGTGTAAATTCACAAAGAAGAAATACTTCTTGCTTCGTTATTTAAGTACTGCGTACAATTAGTGACACTCTTCTGGCCATAGCACCAATTTATTCGATTAAGCTCCCACCATCGACTACTACAGTGACCACGACGGTTTTGTGGTTGATCATGGACGCTATAGTCATCAGGATAAACATGTACCAAGAAGCCACCAAAGGAGTTCCGACACGGTAAATGGTGCGAAAGCAGCGAAATGCCAGTAGACATAGTGCACACTCTCTTATGCCATCCTACTTAACAATTTTAAATGCTCAACTACTTGTGTAACGACAGTTATACCAACTTTTTTGATAAAAGGATCGTGCTGTTTTTTGTTTGTCGTCGGGGTCGCATACACGACAATTTTTCAAGCAACTGGCAGTCCACGTGTGCATGCAGCTCACTGCGAAATTCTTGAAAGCGTACGTGGGGATCGTCATATGATTCATGAGGCGGCATGTGTATGTCGAAAGCCGTGTCTCAACCAAGCGAACAAATGAATGAAAATAAATAAATAAACAAAAATGAAAAAAAGGAGCGACCTCGAGAGAGCACTTTGATCATGTGATTAATAACTGTTTCGTTGCATAACGTCATTCTCGCCGCTAATAAACATCTTGTGCCATGGCTTCTCGAAAAAGACCAGAGCAAACGCTGGGACATCAAACAAGTTAGACCCACAGCTGGCATTGACAAACCGCCCTGACATGCTCGGCGAGCACGCACACATATCATGGCTCCCTTCTCTGCGCTCCTAGTTGCGGTCTTCAACACGTGGGTCATGGCCAGAACACTAAACGCCGTCCAGGTGGCATGAAGAGGGCATAGCTTATTGCCAGAGTGCGAGCAAGCATAGAAAGAAAGAGCGAAATGGCGGCGGTAGTGAAAAAGAGAGCGGATATTTGATAGATGAACGCACTCTTGAAAATTGCCTATCCCGGCCGAGCGATCCCCAACTATGCTCTGATCCGAGAATCACGTGCGCGGCTTACCTGAACGCTCTCCATAATGCCCCGTTCGTAACGGCGAAGGCGTAATTTGCTTTGCGTGGGGGGTGGGGCCTCAATAAATCACCAAGTCTACGAAAGCCATGATAGTTGACGAAAAAAAAAAGAAACAACGATGTTGTGGTAGCGGCTGTATGACGCCCGAAACATATCTTGTTCATTTTTACGATTAACGATTATGCAATTATGCAATAAGGCAGTTGTGTTTGGCGGAGGGTTTCTCATGTGTTTGAAACATTCTGCGTGTCAAGGTATCTGTATATACTTGCCGACATGGAGCCATATTTGTCAAGTGATGCTGTGGGGACGCTGAGTTTCTGTGTCTGTTTTGTCTCGAGGAAACTAAATGAGATAGAAAAACCTGGGCGTAGATAGGACGTGACGAGTGGAGGGAAACATGCGCAGGCTGCAGTGATGTAAACTGTGCTAGGCGCTTTCCGCTGTCATGTCGCAAAGCTGGGACGGTAATGCACAGGTGCTTTTACATGTTCTTGTTTTCTACACACGTTTTCTCTCCGTTCACACATGCACCTGCATGTGCGTTCTGCACTAAGCGTGTAAGAGCGCGACGAGACAGTGTGGGCGTCGACAAAATATACCTATGTTGATTTGCCTTGTTGCCTTGTTGATAAGTAATTTTACAGCTTGTGTTGTAATGCCAGAGGCGTTCCAGGCCCGAATACAGTTACAATAAATGTTTTTTTTTCGGAAAGACTACAATAACATGCCATGTGTCTGTTTTAAAGAAATAGAAGAAAGAGAGTGAGCTTATGAAGTTAATGCAGGGAGATCGTAGTGTAGGCAACGAGAACGTTCCGAAACAAGGATACGTAAAATAAATTAAAGTTGTCGGACACAAAAAGTTTTAGAGAGTGGTTCGAGCACCCGCAAATGTTGTTCATGAGCTTTTCACGCGGTTCATCAACGTTGCCGTTTGCTAACGTTTTATTGCCATACTATTTATGAGCACGCTTTCACCAAGATATCGCCGTAACAATCACCGCTGTGTGCCAGTATATATATATATATATATATATATATATATATACGTATATATAAGCAACAAAGAAAAATAAGCCAGAAGAAAAAATAAAGTGCGGCTTATAAAACTCTTCCACGTGTCAAGGGTCCTTCAATATGTCAACGGTGAGCATGTACACCTGGTGGCATGCAGATCTTCGAGGCGCTTCGTCGTGTTCATTTTCATCCTCGAGATGGTGCGAACGTTGCATCACCTCAGCTTAGAGGCTAAAGTTACAAAACTGAACTCCCACAATGGCCAGTAGACACTCAAGAAGGGAACAGTGGAAGGGGGGGAGATAGTTTGTTCAATGTGTCAGTCAATTCTGCCGTATGAAAACCCTTCCCAACCATTTTAAAAATGACTAAAATCTGAACGCAAAGTACGAAGTATACTTTTGTTTCATGGTTAGGTATCAACACATGTTCATGACAGTGGTTCTCTTACAAAAAAAAAAGAAAGATGCTTAAGAGAAGTGATGCCTGTGCAGCTTCGATTAACACAGTCATGTGCAGGACGCGGCCCTCATGCCTGAGACCCCCTCCATTGAGAAAAGGTGTTGCTTGATTGCCTCGATTGCGTTCCTACAAGAACGTATACAAAATCACTCCCCAATCGGGAGGCCATTATCGAGGCGGCAGTCTGTTACGGGCCGTGCCGAAGCCTAGAGCCACATACCTTGCTTGCACCGTAGGCGAGATCAATGTCCCAGGGGAAATGAAGGCTGGACAGGGAACGCGTGAATTGGAGAACGCCGACGCTTGCGCGCCGAAGCAGTGTTGGCTGATTGGTGTGACAGCGAACTCGGGTGACTGCTCGGAAGTAGTTCACGATTGCGTTTTTCACTGCTAAGGATAGAACTCCTTCACGTACAGAGAACCAGGGACCAGAGAAACTGTTTGCGTTTGTATTGCCATTTTCTCTGAGCGTACGGCTGTCCTATCACATTTTTGAGAGCTGTTAGGAGGCGCAATGCGATAGAAGTGATAATTGGGATTGTATGGGTTAGGCAGCTGCAACGGTGGTCGTTTTGGCAGCTTGTACAGATGAAAGCCGGATAGAGAGGTTTCACCAGACTACGTTTTCAAGGAATCGGCATCTCAATGGACTACATGGTCTTCTACTGTTCACACAATCCTGGTTGGTTAACTTATTAGATAGTCCTCATAATGGGTACCGTGGTGTGCTAAGTTGATATTATTTATTTTAAATATTTGTGATTCTAGAATAATTATTACCATGGGTAGTGCCTCGCCTGTCTAACTATTAGAGGGCTCCACTTAACCGATAAATGAAACTGCGAGCAGGCCATGTTTTAGAGCCACTAAGTTCTTTCTTATCGTATATAGTCATTGTCACTCTGAAGAAATATGGCACACGGACCACTCTTCGTTTTCCAATTGTACGCAGTGTCTCACGGGGAAGAGAGCTATGCCCATGTTCTCGCAGGGTGAATACTTTTGCCACACAACATCGCTGTTCCGCACAAAAGGCGGATCATGGATGAATGAATACGTATTATAGTAGACTGGATGCAAAATCTTCCCTTAAGTAGGAATGATATAAATATGCGTAAATATTATCGTACCAATCTAACAAATATAAAATTGCGAAAAATAGAAACGAAACAAATATGAATGGAAAGGATTATGACAAAGAAAACATCTTTTAATCTGATTGCGGGCACTTGCGGTCACAACAAGAGCACATTAAAAAGCACCATGAAGTTAAAGCAAATATTCTTTGAACATTTTATAGTGCGCAAAATCCCGTCAAATCATACGGTTTAACTTAAAACACTAACAAAATAAATGTTGAATATAACAAGCGAAGATAAAGATGCATTAGGAGGCACACATATATAGTGAGGGGCCAGGAACATGCTTGGACCACATGAGTATTTCTCACGTGTACCAAAATAGATTTCTGTGGGCGTTTTTTTTAACATTTAAGGTGTTTAGCAAATTGTTTGTTCCCCAGCCTGTACCAAAGGACTACCATCACCATAAATGTGTATTCACCCCAGAAATTGGGTAAAATCCACTACTCATCTCTAATGCACCAAACAGAAAGAAGGGAACAGTTACCTCAACAAATGGGTATGTGTCAGAGAAATGTTTGTTGCATAATGTCATTTTAAACTGGTATTCAGGCTACAGAAGTGGAATAGTTCACATTACGCAGAAATTCACTGAAGATGAGTTGCATAAATACAAGCAACATTGTAAAGCTCCCCGAAATGTTTCAGAAGCTCTACTATTCTTCTTTTACTCTCACTTCACGAGTACCCACTTGCTGCCACTGAATTCGTCTGTACAAAACAAAAGCATAGTGCTTCTTCATCTTCAGTTCGTGCACACTTTTCAAGATGTCTTCTAAGTAACTTTAGATTTACCGCTGTCGAGTTCACTCTACCGCAAAACACTGGTAAGCGAAACCACATACCAACCGGCGGCAACGCAGGCATGAGTTCACTTCGAGGTGTTATGTAAACGCCCACGAGTGAATGATTTCCTTCTTTCGAAGAAACCTTGGGAGCAAAATTGTAACCGCAGTCAGTCTACAGAAGTACTCCACGGTCTTTCGAAACATACACATCCCCGAGGTGGAAGCCACAGGCAAAACACGAGTGAGCCGAATGCATGGCATAATCGAAATACAGGCGCACCGCTGCAGTGATAGCTGCGTAAATTGCACGAGCACTCTTCACTTCCCCTTTTCTTCAGTAGTTGCAAATCCATGCATGTAGTGCATAGGGTCATTTATACAAGCCAGCTCGAAAATAGCTGGTAGTGTTTTTCTTTCTTACGTACACAATTGTGTACAATCACGAATTGTATACAAGTTGGGCTACACTAACCTAGCCAAGCGTATCGACAGTCAATCTCACATTTCCAATGCCTGCGTGCTGTTCCAAACTTGTCAATACACACGTGCCAGCGTGGATTTACGTACGTTTCACGCACTTCAAATTTCTGGCGTTAAGAATTACACTCATGAATGGATCTGGAGTAACTCTTTGGTTGAAGGTTAGTGACATGATGCTCCAGGAAATTAGTTGTGCGCGTGTGAAATTAAATGGTATAAATGGCGTCAAGAGCAACACTGGTGAAACAAAGTCAGTTATGAGACGAGTGAGCTGAGAACACCACATTATAGGAAAGTGAAATATTGTTTTGTCTGAAGTAGAAGTTTGGGGCTTATTGAACAGAAGATTTCCACTTCAGACGTAACAGTTGTAGCCCCGTGTACTCAGATTTGGGTGCACGTTAAAGAACCCCAGGTGGTCAAAATTTCCGGAGCCCTCCACTACGGCGTCTGTCATAATCGAATGGTGGTTTTGGGACGTTAAACCCCACAAATCGAATCAGACGTAACAGAGTAGAGAAGGTTCTGGGTAGAACAACCAAAGGCGGAAACGCTGCTCTTCGGACTCGGTAAAAGTTGTCGCCTCACCTAACTGCCTGCTTCTTTGCCGATCATGCCTGACGAAGCAGAACGTCGACAACCAGCCCCCAGCAGTTGTTGGCCGCTTCACAAAGAGTCGCAAACCTCTTCCGGGAAGGCCGACGATGACGCGGGTGTAGCATTGCAAGCGGGTAAGCCAATACAACAAATGGGTTGCATCCTCTCAGCTCTCTCACGTGTTTTTTTTTTTTTTTCAAGACAAAAGTCTTTCTTGGTGACCAACGCAAAAGCTTTGGTCTGTCTGTCTGCACATTTGTCTGTTTGTCCACCCTTATCGCGAACCGGGTACTCCAAACAGCACCAGCCGATACCCCGAAAGGCCGACCCCATCCGCAGCACCCACCAATGTTGCTCAAGATTCAGCGTTCATACGTGTGTGACAGTCAAACATAAAAGTTATTATTGTGCATATCTGAGGCATCATAACAACATGTATATATTCTGCATGTGCGTTTTTTACTAGAAAAGGCATACATAAATAATTCTAAGGAACGTAGCGTTTATCACGCTGTGCTGACCATGCAACGCTTGCACGAAGAAGCGAGTGTTTCCAACGCACGCTTTGCTAAGACGACATGGTGGTGGCACCTACCCGTCGCCTTGCGTTCTACACCTTATCACTTCTGAGACGGGCGTGCACGCCCGTCTCAGTGCCATGCGATTTGTTTTCCAAAAAAAAAAAGAACTGCCAGATGGCACTCATGCCTCACGTGTGACGTGACGTGCGTGAGGCGCTCGTTTGTCTCCGTTGCACGCTCGAGGCACTAACGCAGTACTTCCGGAATACCATTCAACAATTTTCCTGCGCAGAACCTCAAATAAATGTTTTTTTTTACCTTACTGATGTGGCACTTGTCTAGTACAAGAACCATGAGGAAATACTGACGACCTGGAAACGCTTTGTTGCTGAGATAACAAAGTGTTTTAGTAACACGGGTGTGCAAAAGAAGCTTGCTGAGCAGACTCTTGCACTAAGTGCTCAGTTACCAGGTAATACCTGTAAAATGTAGACAGAAGACTCGACTGGTGAAACCGCATGGGACTGAGCTGCTGAGAGTTGGTGGCTTTGTTGTTGTTTATTGTCCTGGTGCAACCCGTCACGAAGGATCGGCCTTGAAACGGGGGGACAGATCTTCCAACATCCAATCTTCTAACTCCTCTTCTCAGTCCGGCACATGCAAGTCGTAATATTACCTACACAAATAGGTCTACAGATCTAAAAACAGTGTCTCTAAAAAAGCACGATGGTTTAAGAATTGGAAAACTTTTGAGCTACTTTTCATGCTTGCCGACGCAAAAAAGCCATGTGCGGTGATAAAATAACCGCCTATGGTGACAAAAACACAAATATTTTCACAAAGTAAAGATTCCCACATTATGAATAAGCTACGTTTAGCGTTCGTTGTTTGATTGCCTGCTTTTGTTACGCTTTTCCGCTTATTTTTTTTTAATGGGGCCGATGGAGACTTAAGGCTTAATGTGTCTAAAAGAGCCCCTAATATGATCGATTTGGTGCGCTCAGCAAAACTCTATGTACAATGAAAGAAGGCGCGGTGTGGAAACGCAGTATGAAAGGATTGTGAGCGTTGGTTGGTTTTCTGTCGCTGTTTGATTTGTCGAAGTTTTTTTTTTGCAGCTGCGATTAGATGCAATGAGCTTGCTTGAGTTAATTTATACGTGTTACTTTATCTTCCATCCCAAATTTTTCATCATTAAAAATTTTGTACAGCCGGTGGTAGAAAGTGGCATGACAACAGAAGACAAATCACGTCAAATGCTTGTGGCGTAATTTAGCAATTGGTGTCCTCGCAAACATAATCTGTAGCATTTCCTAAGCTGTTGATCCGTGCGCCATTGAGCCGGAGGAGCTTCGAAAAGCCTGGCTCATAAAGCTACCACACAAGAAGCTGAGAGTACAAACGCTGCAAAATAATTATGCTGGATAGTAAGTATTGAGCCCCATGCACATCTCTTAGAAATAACAATGACGTTGTAGCTCGTGCGAATAAACCTGTTGTCAACGAAGCCAATTGTATACAAGCTGGTTCTTTCTCCCAAGACATTTATTTATCGCGCTGGTGTCATTTCGAAAAAGAAATTTGAATCAAATGTACAAATGCAATAAGGAAACGGGGTAGTGGAAGCTCATAAATGTGCAATAATAGCGACATGGTTTCGAAGTCTGTACGCTAGATTAGCTGAAAAATTGACAACGCTGTCATTAAATGGAGGGAGCTATGTTATTTTGAATCATGTCGTAATGACAGTTTTGCCGGTTTTTATATGGGCATGCTCGCTTAGAAACGATACATTTGCCACTCTTTTACAGGGGGCGTGCTCACAGCAGTGCGGGGCTTGATCGATCAGCTAAAAATTCTTGCGAAATACGACTTCATGCTAAAGAAGCCTGTATCTATTGCTGTACCGACTGAGTGACAACCGTGGCCAGCTGTCAGCAGACATGGAAAAAGCAATGAGCCTTTATTCACACGCGTTTTATAACAGGCAGGGGAAAGCGCACACACGGGGTGCGCATCACTTCAGCTTGTCTACACGATACATCTTTCTCTGCTGGAATGAAACAATATCACTGTAATGTTTTGAGGAAAAGCGAGTCCCCTCAAAATAACACAGCACCAATGCACTTCCGAAGAATTTGAGTTCACAGAACTTGCACGAAGTTGGCGACATACTTCAACCGCTGTGGTTGCATCCTTTCGCGCCGTGTTTTTCTTGGTTCTCGCGTCAATGGTGCAGTGTCGGGTGCGCTTTCATCGTTAGGTGGGCCGGGTCAGTGAACCCGTCCTCCTGGAAGTCATCGGCGACGTCGTCAACACTAGGCGAAAGGCTGAAAGGTCAGCCGTAGCCCTTAGGGGTTGGTGGTTGCGTCACAATACACTGCCTTCTTCGGTGGCGACCTGGTACGACCTGGGTTGATCAGTCGCATTCAAAATCTTTGCCTTTTGTTCCCACGAGTCTCCTTGTACCCTTACAACCTCGCCTCTTTGTAACGGGCCAATACTACGTCTTTGAGGTCGGTATTGTTCATGATTCTTTATTCACTGTCTTGGAGCTTCGTTGAAGTGTGGAAGAGTTGTCCGAAGTCGTCGCCTTTGAAGTAACTATCTAGGTCACTGACCATCTTCTAGCGGACTGGTCCTGTAAGCGAGTATTGCAAGCCACAAATCACCTTTCATGTCCAACGCCTTTTTTAAAGATTTTTTTTTTACGATTTGAACACGCTTTTTCGCGAGACCATTTGATACGTTGGCGGCAAGGACACGGCCAATGAACTAGTTGGTGTCACCAGGCAGAAGACGGCATTTATTTACCGCTTGAAACTTATGTAATGAAGGAGGGGAAAGGGGACAGAGAACGAACAAAAAAAGAGAGAAGACGTATGTACATGCTGTTTGCGTACACTTCGGCAAGCGCTGGCGTTGCAACACTTCTTCCGCCTTAGTAACCACAACGTTCCTCCAGTTTTTTTAAATGCGAAGCATTTCTTAGCGAACTTCGGTGACTTCGAATCTATCTATCTATCTATCTATCTATCTATCTATCTATCTATCTATCTATCTATCTATCTATCTATCTATCTATCTATCTATCTATCTGTCTATCTATCTATCTATCTATCTATTTATCTATCTATCTATCTATCTATCCATTCATCTATCTATCTATCTATCTATCTATCCATTCATCTATCTATCTATCTATCTATCTATCTATCTATCTATCTATCTATCTATCTATCTATCTATCTATCTATCTATGTATCTAGCCGCCTATTACTTTTAGCTCTCCTGGCCGTTTCGATAATGGTATCAATACCAAACTTGATATGGCATAATATGACTGCATTACGAACATACTTGACTAGTCAAAACATGAATATCATGACATGTATGTCATGAGTGTCATGATCTACATTTCATAATCCTGCAGCTCTTGCGGTGGTTCTGTTCACACGGCATGTTGCAAAACTGGTATGGTATGTCATGATTGCATGGCAAACACAAGGGGCAGACCCTAACATGAAAATCAAGACCTGGAACTAGAGGACATCACGCCAGTGGTTCTATCACTAGATCAGCAGCACATTGCTGCTATGCGAATGAAAGAATTGCAAACAAACAACGGTGACAGATGAGGTGTTTTATCAAGTATGCAAATACACCCACAGTGGTTGGCAACAGAGCGTGAAAGGAGATGACAAAACTCTCAGAATTTTATAAGAACCTGCATGATGTGTCGGTGGAAAGTGACCGGCTGTACTGAAGTCATCGCGTGGTGATACCTATGACCGCCCGCAAAACGATGCTCATACTACTTATGACTCCCATCAGGGAGTGTTTTCAATGAAGGCCAGAGCAAGATCGATATTTTGGTGGCCTTGTTTGGACCAAGATATACAACGCGTGGCCGCCAACTGTAACAACTGGGTTCAAGCACTGCCTATGCCATCTGCGCGAACTCCTGTAAACAGGCCGGAGGCAGGCGAAAGGTGGTCGGGGCTTCATATTGACTATGCGGGACCACTGCGTGGCAAGATGCTGTTGATTGTGGTTGACTAATATAGTAAATGAATTGAGGCTGTGCCGGTACCGCATGCCGATTCCCACAGTACCATCGAGGCCCCGAGAACAATGTTTGCTTAGCTTGGGACACCACGCACAGTGGTGTCAGATAATGGAACACCTTTCGCGGTTTTCGAATTTTGTCAATTCATGAAGCGCACTGGAATTGTTCCCATAAAACATCTCCACATCATCCACAGAGCAATGGGCTGGCTGAGCGTGCTGTGCAGTCTGTGAAGGACGCACTAAAGAAGAATTAACACACCCAGTTGACGACCTCCTTAGCTTATGTTCTTTGCAACTATAGAAATACCCCTCAACAATCTGGCCTTTCACCTTCGGAAAGACTTTCGGGCTACCGGTTGCGCACAATGCTGGACTTGTCTTTTCCTCCAAGGAACCATCACAGCGCCTCGGCCAAGCCTCTGGAAGACACTGACTGGAATTCCGCACCAGGATAATTCGAGTAGGTGCGAAGTTTTGGAACGGGTGAGAAAGGGACGCCGGGAAGGGTCAAGGCCACGACCGGTTTTCGACTTTTGGAAGTGGAGACTGGGGCAGGGATTGTCTGACGCCATCTAGGCAACACACACTGGCCAAATGGAGCTGCGTTGCTCACAATGCCCCGTCTCAAAGTCACTACATTCGCCGTTAGGGGCACGAAGAAAATAGACGCGTGCTAGCTTGCCCCATGTATCCCGGCCACAATCCGCCGACAGATAAAACGCGTGCGTCACGTTCCGTTTGCATTGAGGCCATCTCAAGGTTGCTTTTTTTTTTATTCACGAGGCTATGTATTCTTGCGCTGCAGTCAGACTGGCAAACTCGACTGAACGGTGCCTAAGGAACAAGTACGAAAGTGCGATAAAGAATTGTTCTGGGAGAGCAAGGACACTCAAGAATCGGCGCTACCTGACAAAGAAGCGACGACTGAAGACGCCAAGAACGCGTCTGCAGTAGCACAACCAATACGACGGTCCACGAGAAGAAAAAAATGGCAGCATATCCACTGAGTGAATGATGGAGAGTGGGGCGAAGCATCCGTCCGTCCATTCGTTCTCGCTTCTGTCCATCCATGCGTCCGTCTGTGTGACCATCCGTGCTTCCATCCGCCCATCCGTATGTGCGTCTGTTCGTGCGTCCGCACGTCCATCTGTGCGTCCGTCCCGGCGTTCGTCCATGGAACCGCCCTTGCATCCGTCCATGCGTCAATCCGTCCGTGCAGCCATCCGCGCGTCCGTCTATGCATCTGCCTGTGTGTCCGTTCGTTCATCTATTCAACACTCCAAGTACCACAATCTCGGAACTTTTCATCATTTATTCCCGATATAGAAGCACTGCCACCCAGCGGACATTCCAAGGACTAAAGGAGAGGTAGCACACGCACACTTTCTTACGGCTTGCGCTTCGCGTCTACTTACCACCTTTAATCACTTCGAGTTCATGGTATATACTAGTTCACTGTATTCATGGCACTGTGGCCCAACGCTCGCTAAACCTTTCAAAAACCAAGAAGGTTACGCCCAGCGAGCATAACGTAGAAACCCTTTCTTGTCGGATAGTGCTCAATGTACATGCCAATGGCTGCTAATGGGGAATGAGAGACAGAAGAATTCGGCAATAATTCTCGTCCACAGAGGCTAGGACCTTCACAATCTAACACGGTAAGGTGACAGTCGACCTCCGCCGACGTATAATTTGCCTTCAGTGCCAATGTGCCTAACACAAGTTGTTTGCCCAGGTAACAAGAAAGCTTTAGGTTGGTATTCTGCAGCTTGGGCAAACGGTTGCGATGTGCCTTATTCGTTCCTTTAAGAACTATGCAGACATAAGAACTTGTGGTAACGTCCATCTTTATGGTGACACCATTCCATATCAAGCTTTCTTATGGGGCGAACTAGGGGCTGAGTACCAGTGACAGACCGGATTCGCAATGCGCTAGAGTCACTGTCATCACTTTGGTCTGTATTTCCTGCAATTAGAGCAAGCGTTTTTCCGGTGCCGCCTGTCTTTGTACACGTGCGAGCCAAGTGCCCTTGCCTACCACGACTGTGGCATTGATGGCTCTTTTGAAAGCATGTAGCAGCTTTGTGACCGTACTTGCCACAACAATTGCATTGCCGCGGCGCGTTTTTTTGTTCCTTCGTTATCGTATTGGACGCGCGACGTTGCCTAACGTTCAAAACCATCGAAGTATCAGTGTGCTTATCTATTTGCTGCGAACCGTCTTTTGCGCTTTCTGCAGCCAAAAAAATGGCAGCATATCCACGAAGTGAATGATGAAGGGTGGGGCGAAGAATTCGTCCGTCCATTCATTCTTGCTTCCGTCCGTCCATGCGTCCGTCAGTGTCACCGTCCATGCGTCCATCAGCCCGTCCGTGCGTGCGTCTGTTCGAGCGTCCGTCCCTGCGTTCGTCCATGCAGCCGCCCCTGCGTCCGTTCATGCGTCCATCGATGCATCTGCCTATGTGTCCGTTCGTCCATCTATTCAACACTCCAAGTACCACCATCTCGCATCTTTTCATCATATATTCCCCATATAGAAGCACCGCCATCCACTGGACATTCCAAGGACTAAACGAGAGGTGGCACACGCACACTTTCTTACGGCTTGCGCTTTGGGTCTACTTCCCACCTTTAACCACCTAGAGCTCATGGTATATACTAGTTCACTGTATTCGTGGCACTGCGGCTCAATGCTCGCTAAACCTTTCTAAAGCTAAGGAGGTTACACCCAGCGAGTATAACGTAGCAACCCTTTCTTGTCAGATAGTGCTCAATGTACATGCCGATGGCTGCTAATGGTGATCGCAGCCTGCACGTTAACTAAAAGCCGAATGCTCCTGTCTCTCCTTCCCCATTAGCAGCCATTAACATGTACATTGAGCACTGTTTTTATTGTTCAACAACGCACAGAAGAAGTCTCTCACCGGCACCACCTTGGAGGTCAAAATGTTATACTTGTTACATACTACGGGAGATGAACGGGTGCCGTTATAAGGAGCTTCGCCCCTAACAAGCATTTGCTCGAGGGTGAACATGGTTAAGTGCGAATACACGGGGTGATGCTATGAGGGGTATTTATTAATTCGCACTATTATATTTAATAATCACACTATGGTGCCTTATGGTGTAATGGTTCCTGGGAATCGCAATTTGATCACACGGGGGAGTTTACGTTAACTCACTGGCGAATGCCAACGGACTTTAAGATTACTCCCCCTCACGACCCGCTCTCGACGGGAGACTGAGAGAGAAGGCGGGCGCGCGAGAGAGAGGGGTGCGCGCGCAGCTGCAGCGAGCGAGGAGAGCGGAGGAGCGAGCGAAGGGGGAGGGGGTATAAGGCGTGTTACTGACACCGATATCAGCGTCGCGTCCGTGGCTTATTCGGTAGAGCGTCGCGCTGCGGCCCGCCAAGTCCTCTTTCTTTTAAAGATAGAGAGAAGACAGAGGACGCCGCCGACGGCGGTGGATGGTTTGGGGTCGCTTATAAAGTGTATTCACACTTAAAAAAGGGCTTCTGCTTCTTCCAGAGTCAAGTCGCTTTTCGCTACCAACTGCTTTTGCAAACCTTTCAAGCGAACACCACATACAATTCTGTCTTTCAGCATTCGGCCTAACATGAACGAAAAATTGCAGTTCTGGGCAATCTTTCTAATTTCAACAGTGAACGCTTTCACAGTCTCCCCTTCTTCTTGCTTACGTTAAAAAACTAGAAGCTCTCCGAGATCTCATTACGCGTTGGGGCATAAAAGTCATTCAGCGTTGCTACCACTACCCTGTTGCTGAAAGCGTTTGGCAGACGCGGCGCCACTCTTCTGCATAGGACTTTTATCTTCCTTGACCCCAACGCCACGACCAACACTGCCCTCTTCTTAGCTTCATCGGTAACTGCATTGGCTTCAAAATACCCTTCAACTCTTACAAGATGAGCATTCCACTTACCTGTTTCCTGGTCGAACTCAGGGAGCCGATGTGCCATGTTCGTCACTGGGTTCCACGCTGAGTCAGCGTTGCAGAGCTCCTGTCGTACTGGCCCTTCGACTCCTGTCGAAGGGCCAGCGACGGCAGGCTAGCGTTGGCGTAAGCGTTTTCGATGGGTCGCTTATACACGTCGCCACTGTTACTTTGGCGGCAGAGACGCCGCCGGAGACATGAACTAGTCGGTGTCACGAGACAGAAGACGGCGTTTATTGACCGCTTGAAACTTACATCATGAAAGAGGAGAAAGGGGGCAGAGAAGAACAAAGAGAGAGAGAAGACGCATGCACGTGCTGGTCTGCGTCCACTTCGGCAACCGCTGGCGTTGCAACACCGTTCGAGCTTGGGAAGCGTGGCCTGGACGTAACGAGTTTAAAGTCGTATTTTTTTTGCAAACGATGCAAATTCATAGCTCCCAAACTGCGGACCATTATCTGTGCACACCTCAATGGGTATACCATACCGTTTGAAGATTTCGCTGAGTTTCGTCACAACTGTGGCTGCTTTTATGTTATGTAGAAGCTACACTTTGGGAAAGGGTGATAAAGCATCAAAAACGCACTGGTGAGATTTTCTGGACCACTTAAAAATGTCGACACCTACACGGTACCATCCATGATCTGGCTCTGCGCGGTTCATGAGTGGTCCTCTTTGCTGGTGATAAGCGTACTTCTGACAAACTGGCCATCTTCAATTTCCGTATTAATGCCCGGCCAGAACATAACATACGCACTCGAGATTTGCACTTCTTCACTACCAAGAGGCATTCCTGAATTCTTCCCAGTAACACAGGACGCATGCTTGATGGTATCGCTACTTTGCATCCCTTAAGCAACACACCACTTAAAACAGCTAATTGGAGGAGGAGGAGGAGGAGGAGGAGGAGGGTTTATTTACAGAAAGGCAGAGGTCAGAACAGCTAATTGACTTTCTAAGTGATGTAATGTCTCTTAGACTGGTTTTCCAGGCAATTAATCATTTGGCTCAAGTAGTCGTCCTTGCTAGTTTCTTGTGCAAACCGCTTCAATGTTGCCTCGCTGACCAGTGATGAAAGAACACTTACCGCGTGAACTTCTACGTCAACATTTGTGTTTTGTTCTGGCTTTTCCGTGAACGCTCGAGACAGCATGTCGGTGACAACCAAGCATTTTTCGGGAATAAAGTGGAGCTTGTAGTGATATTTAGGTAAGCGAAAAAAAATCATTGCAATCCAGGCGGCATTTCTTCTATCGGCTTCTCAAACCTTGGTATCAAGGGTCAGTGGTCGGTGTCGAGGGTAATGTTACGCCCGTATACAAAATGGTGAAATCATTCGCACCCGAAAATAACAGCCATAGCCTCTTTTTCTATATGGGAGTAACTTCGTTGAGCTTCTGTTAAGACGCGCGAGGCATAAGCAATTGGCTTCTACGAACCCTCATAGCAATGTCAGAGAGCGGTGCCTATTCCATTTTGTGAAGCTTCTGATGTCATCTTTATAATCCTTGTAGGATCTAAAATTGCCAGCACTGGTCCTTTGCTCAAACTGTCACAAATAATTTGCCATTCTTTAGAATTGTTTACCGTTGTTATGCCAGCGAGTCCTCGTCAAACGTCCGTGCCTCTGAAAAAGGCAATCTGGGTCAAGGCCAGCCCGCAGTCTGCCTGACGCGAACATCTCAACGGCGTGAATACGCGCGGCGCCTCTCTCGCCCACGTGCATTGAGTCAGCGGCGCACGTGACAGCGAGCCGGCGTTCTCGTGTCTGGTGGTCTGACGCATGGCGCGGCAACCATATTGGAAGAATCTGCGCTGACGACCAGCGGCGCTTCTGATTGGACATTTTGGTTGGACCCGGTGTAAATAAAAGAAGCCCTGCGGCGCGTCGCGATCGGCAGTCCTAGAGAGAGGAGTCCCCATGTCGGAGAGCCGACATGTGTGTGAGTCAGCGGTCTTAGGCGAAAGACTGACCTATGTGTTAGAGAGAAGAGCTCGGCTCTTCGAGTCTCTGTCGGCCCCAGTGCCGAAATTGTAACGCCTCTGTAAATATGCTGTACATAAACCTTGTTTAACTCACCGTCGTCTCGTCCGCTCGTCTTATCAGCTCTGCGCAGAAGCAGTCGCGAGCTGATAAACATACGCTACCAAACGGCTGGTGACCTTCCCAGCGGAGTTGAAAGCAGTGGCGCCTCCGGGGCCGTGTTGGCGTCGCCGTCTTTCGCAACAGTGGTGGCTTCGGCGGGATCGGTCCGTCGTTCGCAACAGTGGAGGTCAGCGGCGGGATTTCGGAGGTGGCTACGCAACAGTTGTTGGCAGCTGCGGGATCGGCCGGCGTCAGCGACATCGATGCGGTGAGTGCCTGATGTTTTCCCCTCAGTTCACCAGACTACTCTAGCTCAGGTTGTAGTAGTTTAGAGAAGGGCTGTGTGAAGCATTAGAGTGGGCTTTGATCGTTTCAAGCCAAGTCGAAGCGCTTTGAAACCAAAGTTAATGCGGAGGGGGTAAACACGGGAGTGTGAAAAATTGCTTGCGCGTCTTGCTAGTAGGCTTATAGTGGGTACGGCAAGTAGATTCTTAACAGGGGCAAACAGCAAGAGGCTAGTGTGAACGATGGAGAACCTTAAAGTGAAGGAACTCATCGAAATTTGTGAGGAACTCGGCATTACTTTGGGCCGTGCGAAACGAAAGCAAGCGATCCTTGAGATCATGAAGGATGAGGGAGTGTCGGCTGAGGAAGTCGATGAGGCCTGGGTGGATATTAAAGCACGCCGTGAGGAGGCTGAAAGGCGAGAAGTAGAACGTCGCGAGCGCGAGGAGGCCGAGAGACAAGAGCGCCTAGAGTTGAAACGACTAGAATTGGCAATCCTACAGTGTTCGCAGGCGCCTAGCGTAGCTTCTCCGACGATTCAGGTCAGCGGTTTTAGAATTCGTGACCAACTGCCACCGTTCGTAGTAGGCGAGGACATGGCGAATTATCTCGTCAAGTTTGAACACGTCTGTGAGCGAAATGCTTTGGAGCAGTCTCTTTGGGCGCGGAACTTTCTAGCTCTTCTTCCCGGCGAAGTGTCCGACGCGATCTGTGCACTCTCGCTCAGACTG
>NW_027464963.1:76773-102291 GCF_043290135.1 Rhipicephalus microplus
TAGCACCAGTGAATTGTATTAACCGTTCGCCATATACATTCCTACAAGTAGGGAGGTTGAAGTTGCCGTTGCCTGCATGCCTTGTGTTACGGGTCGGTGTAGAAAACGCACTCACAGGTAGTGGAAAATTGGTGTTAATGATAGAATTTATCAACACCGCGGTTTTATAATTTCGCTGAGACGTGAAAGGCAGTATCTGAGTAGATGAAAACAAATCTGAGCTTGGGCAACAAGAGGACGATGCCGTAATAATTCTTAAGGCGCGTTTTTGCAATCGTATGATCGGTGCTATATACGTTAGATAAGTAAAGCCCCATATTTCGCTACAATAACTGAGTTGAGAGTGAAATATAGAGAAGTATAATGATCGTAGCACGTTATATGGAAAGTAACATTTGGCTTTAATGAGCGTGAAGCATGTGAAAGCAAGCTTTTTGGATATGTAATTAACCTCATCTTTCCAATTCAGGTTTTCATCTATTAGAACCCCTAAGTATTTAAACGCGGAAACGCGCTCAATGGGCGCGTCGTTAATTTCTAAGTCCAGCTGACTATAATCGAGGTTTTTTCTTCTGGAATGAAATATGATATATTTAGTTTTGGCTACATTTAATGCGAGCTTGTTGCGGGCGAACCATGCGGAAATCTGTGCCAACTCTGCCGTGATTTCTTCTTTTAGCGTGCACAGAGAGTTACCTCGAAAAAGCAATGCAGTGTCATCAGCGTACATTATAGTTTTGCGTGAAAGAGCAGATGGTAGGTCATTTATGTATAGTGAAAACAACATAGGACCTAGCACGGTTCCCTGGGGTATTCCACATGTTATTTTTCTAAATCCTGAAGATATACGGTCAAACACGACGCATTGTTTTCTATCTGCCAGATAACTAGAAAATAACCGAAGTGTCTTCTCGGTGAAGTCATAATAAGATTCTAATTTCTTTAATAAAATGGAATGCGAAACAGTATCGAATGCTTTTTTTATATCCAAGAAAACGCTGACGGCAATTTCGTTATCATGAAGTACTGAGTTGACGAACTGTGCTAGTGTAAAAACAGCTGCGCTCGTTGACCTATTTGTGATTAAACCATGTTGTTCAGGGCAGATTATGTCGTTTGAGCTTAGAAATTGACAGAGACGGGACCTAATTACCTTCTCAAAAAGCGTGTTAACAATGCTGAGCACCGAAATGGGACGGTAACTGCTCGGATTTTCTCGATCCCCGGATTTGTAAATAGGTACGACTCTCGCTATCTTTAGGATATTTGGGTAAGTTCCATTTTGCAGGCAGTTATTCATGATGCGGGAAAGAGGCTCCGAAAGAAGGTCTATATTTACCTTCAGTAGTTTTGTAGTAATCCCATCATGACCAACGGCTTTATTGCATGGGAGTTTTAGGATTTCTGACCTAATTTCCTCAGTGGTTACGCTTGCAAGCTGAAAGTCTTCCTCAAATATTTTGTTTTGGCAAGAATGTAGAGGATCTGCTTGAGATTGAGCAGGAAAGTTGTTACCAACATTGGTAAAAAAATTATTGAAGTTATCAGCGGTATTTGTTGTAGGATTATCCGGAGCAATGCGCTTTTTTTCGCCTATTCCCGTAACTTCACGCACTAGCTTCCATACCTGCTTGATGTCACCGCTCTGTTGGACTATTTTAGCACTGTAATACTGCTTCTTGGCTTTCCTTAACATCCCGACTGATTTGTTTCTGAAGTGTTTAAACTGCTTTTCATAGTATTCATTTGTTTTGTTTTGTTTCCATCTAGTGAAGTATGTATCTTTTTTCTTTATAACATTCAGCATGTCCCGCGTCACCCAAGGACATATTGCTTCCTTGTGTCTTCGGCCGGTGTATTCTTGGGTTGATTGTCTAATTGCCTCCATTATATGGCAAATAAAGTTTTCCCATTCAGTGTGAACATTACTGTGGTACAAGGCTTCAAAATCCGTACGCTCAAGTCATTTGCGCACTACAGCGTAGTTTGTCCGCTTAACTCGTTTTGAGTTATGGCATGGAGGTCCTAAATTAGCATTAGGCACAAACAGAAAAGTGGGGCAGTGATCAGCAATAGTAACGTCATACACTCCGGCGAAAACACTCATATCAGTTCCACAAATAATATGATCAATAAGTGAGGAACAGTTATCACTTATTCGTGTAGGGGCACTAATAACGTTCATTAGATTATATGACTGGAGCATCAATACATAGTCAGGGTATTCATCTTTAAGTAGATCGACGTTAAAATCACCACATATAACCAGTGGGCGGTTGTAGGCTATCAAAGGGTCTAAGACAGTTTCCATAGTAGAAATGAATGCTGCTACAGACGAGCTAGGTGGACGATAAACAGCTCCGAGTATAACGCCACATTTCAAATGCACAAACAAGGCTTCACATTCAGGTTTGCTAGTAGAGTGGTTAGGCATGCACTGGTAATCGATGCTTTTTTTAAGGAACAGAGCAACGCCCCCACCTCGCGAACTGCTCTTCCTAGGTAGCGATAATAATGTGTATCCTGGAACATGCGCAGATTCTCCATCTTTCAACCAGGTTTCAGTAAGAGCGATAACGTCGTATACAAATGAATGACGCGACAAATGAGCGCAGAATTGGTCTAAGTTTCTTCGCGCACTTCGAATATTGCAATGAAAAACAGACAAGTTTTCGTACTCATGCCAAGCTTGGTCGATACTTGAAAAATCAAACATCATTGCTCAGGAAATTTGCGATAGATCTTCTGCGCATGTTATGTGCAATACTCGCGAATTTTCTGTCTTTCTCATGAGAATTTTTCCGCCGGATACCCAAGTGAATTTCCAGTTATTTTCGCGCTTCGCCTTTAATGCCTTGCCCAGCAGTACCTTGTTAGCTGGACATAGGTGGTCATTAATATAGAGCGGGGTGGAACCTTCAAAGCCTATGATTGTAGTGGTCAATCTTTGCTTCTTCGTGGCATTCATGAACTTATCTCTGGGGATGCGGGAGATGAACTTAGCAATGATGTTCGATTGTGACTTTTCCCTGGTTGGAACACGATGTACAACCTCGAGATCAGATTCATTTATATCCACTTTCAAATAGGTTGATATGCTCTTGATCACTGCTACAAGGTTCTCTTTTTCTTGCACGGGGACACCTTTAATTTCCACATTGTTACGTCGGCTGTACTGTTGTAGCTCTGTTAGCTCTTTTCTTGTTTCCTTTAGCTCAGTCGTGAGCCTGCTGAAGTCATTCTTGATTGCCCTGTTTTCCGTTCTGACGATTGCAATTTCATTTTTCAAGTCACCGATTTCCGATTTAAATTCCTCAAATTGCTTATTAATGAATTCCATTGCTTCTTTGAGGGGTTTGAGCTCTTTTTCAATTAGCTTAGGCAGCTCTTTCTTTAGTGCAGCATGCTTATGCTCAATTGACTGTCTTATCGGTTGTATCTCTACTTCAATTATTGCCTTTAAATCTTCCTTCAGTTGGTCATTTTTAGCATCAAGTCGAGCACTCAAGTCCGCTAGTGCTACGTTAAGTTCCTTGACGGTTGTGGGAGTTTTGTTACTCATATCTCTGGCAGCAAAAAAAAAACGCGGAAAAGTCCAGGCAACACTAATTCTTAGGTTTTAGGCGTGAAACAAACGTAGCTTGTACGCACCTGCAGATACAGAAGAGACGATTAGTTGTTGCGCGACCCAGCGGCTGCCTGGACTGCTCCGAACAAAATGCCGGCTTTCTTTCGATGGACTGGCTTTATAGCCCATCCATGACGTCGACCACGGCGAGGGACGCAGGCGCAGTCGATTCGGTCATCGAGGGCGTATACTTTAGCTGCTCCGTTTTCAGAACCAGCAAATTCCACCGGTCCGCGAAGCAGCACACTCGTTGAAAAGCCCAGATTGCGGTCAACTCCGATGTGCTGAACCAGTAGCGGTAGATACCGTTGTGCTGCAGATACAGAAGAGACGATTAGTTGTTGCGCGACCCAGCGGCTGCCTGGACTGCTCCGAACAAAATGCCGGCTTTCTTTCGATTGACTGGCTTTATAGCCCATCCATGACGTCGACCACGGCGAGGGACGCAGGCGCAGTCGATTCGGTCATCGAGGGCGTATATTTTAGCTGCTCCGTTTTCAGAACCAGCAGATTCCACCGGTCCGCGAAGCAGCACACTCGTTGAAAAGCCCAGATTGCGGTCAACTCCGATGTGCTGAACCAGTAGCGGTAGATAACGTTGTGCTGCGGATACAGAAGAGACGATTAGTTGTTGCGCAACCCAGCGGCTGCCTGGACTGCTCGAACAAAATCTATCTTATAGATACCCTTTAAAATCTTATAGATACCCTTTAAAAGATTAGTGACTACATGTTCCACGCCTAGTGTGTCCAGTATTCCCCACAATTCCTCTTGAACCACGCTATCGTACGCTCCTTTGATATCCAAGAATGCTAGCTTCAGGGGCCTGTGTTCCTTTTCTGCTATTTCAATGCAATGCGTCAGTAAGAACAGATTGTCTTCACACCTCCTGTGTTTCCGAAACCCATTCTGCAGTTCCCCCAGCACCCCCTTATCTTCTATCCATGCCTGCAGTCTTTCCTTTATAATCTGCATCGCCAGCCTGTAGACCACTGATGTCACTGTTATAGGACGGTAGTTGTTTATGTCAGCTTTGTCCCCCTTTTCTTTATAGATCATGCTCATCCTGCTAAGTTTCCATCCATCGGGAACTTCACCATCGATTATTATTTTGCTCACTGCCTCTCTCAAAGCCTGCTTAGACTTCGGACCTAATGTATTTATCAGCCTAATTGGAATGCCATCTGGGCCTGTTGATGTACTACTAGGAACCCTTTTCTCAGCCCTTTCCCACTCTCGTTGCGAAAATGGAGCCATTGCACCACTTGATTCGTCCTTGTCTATTGTGATGCATAAAGTACTTCTTTGTTGAAATTTTTCTGTCACCCTTGTTCTTATATATTCAATAGCTTCGTCCCCTTTTAGCCTGGCACCTTGGGCTGTAGTTATAAAACTCTGCTCTAGGCTCGTCTCATTTCTTAGGGAGTTAAGATGGTTCCAAAATTTCGCAGCTGCCTTTCTATCTTTTTTATGTACTTCTGCCAGCCACTGAGCTCCCTTTCTTCTAATCTTTTCATTGATCAGAAGGGATGCAGCCCTTCTACAGCTTAGAAAGGTTGCCCATTTTCTTTCAACATCATCTGTCGGTTCACCCCGCTGCTTAGCGTGTCTGTGTTCCCTAGAGGCTTCCTGACGTTTAGCTATGGCTCTCTTAACTTCCTCATCCCACCAACTTTTGGGTTTGTGTCTTCTTTTCCGGCGTGACTTGTTACGCGTCTTAGCAAGCTCTAGCTCAAAGAGTCTAATTAGATTCGTGTATGTCCACACTGTCTTATTATCCTCCGTGATTACTTTCTCAATTTGTTTAGTGGCTATTCCAATTTGCCTTTCTGAATAAAAATTTTTCTGTAGTTGCTCATCTTGTCTCCTTCCCACTTTCACTTCTCTTCTAAAACTTAGCTTGATACGTTTGTGATCTCTACCCAGACTTCTGGAGCCACCTTCATCTATGTGCACTCCCCTGAGCTTATCATACATCCTATGTGACATCAGTGCATAATCTATCGTCGACTGCAGCCTTCCTACCTCCCATGTTATTTGCCCTTCACACTTCTCGGTACTGTTGCAAAGGATCAAATCAAGCCTTTCACACATATCCATGATCATTTTGCCTGTCGAGTCGGTATACCCATCTATATCTTCTATGTGCGCACTCCTGTCTCCTAGTATGATTATCTCGTACTCTTTTCCTAACTCCTGAATGTCCTTTGATATACACTCTACTATTGCCTGGTTTTCCTCTCTGGCATTTGCTCCCGTCCACAAGTACACGAAACCAACGAGTGTCATTTGACCTGCCACTTTCCCTTTTAGCCATAAATGCTCCTTGCACTCCTGCTTCACCCTTTGCCAGTCTGTACTTTTATGAATGAATGCCCCGATACCACCCCCCTTTTTGCTGCCTTCAGTTCTATTACAATATTCCCGTGCGTAGTCCGGATATTTCGGAGGTTGTTCCATGTCCCTGAGATGTGTTTCTACAAAACCGTATACCATCGGCCTCTCTTCCCTTAGCTGTTCTTCTATCTCTTCCCAATTCCGCCTGTTCCTACCACCCTGCATGTTAATATACCCTATGTCTGAATCAGCTCGGCGCTCATGGCTACGTCTATTTATGCCCCAGACTCTACCTATCTTAGATATTGGTGCCACTTTGGAATCGTATCTGTCCATACCACCTGTCGAAGAGTCTCCCTGGCTGTTTTGCTCGTTACTAGCTATCCTGCACCCCGAAGGGCCCACGTGCCCCCCAAAAAAGCTACTGCGCGTCCTGCAAGTCGCCAACCCACCTCATGACCTAGCCGCCCATCGAAGTGAATTCTGTCTCGTTGAAAATCACCCCACCTATGCACCTCTTTGTTTATTTCCACCACCTCAAAGCCTCTCTCTCGACTCATCCGCCATATCTCTTGGTTTGCGTTGACAACCACTCTTTTCAGCTTGCTATCACGCACCGGTACCTCCGGTATCGTGCATATCACTACCTGTACCTTAGGAGAAGTGGCGCGCATGTCATCGACGCCTTTCGCCAGTGTGGCTGCTAGTCCTGCTGTATCTTCATTTAAGACACCGTTTAAACCACCTGAAATTATCACGCGGTTTCGTCTATCAGCTGTAGTTTTGAGTTTTGCGCTCGCTTGCCTCATGACTGCTTCCAGCTTGCGTCCTGGAAACGCCCCTACTGCAACCCTCTTGTCACCTCTTACCCTCTCTTTGATGGCTTCTGTGCATCAATTTAATTTTGAGTCCCCAGCGATTATCACATGCTGTGACTTTTCAGCCGGAGCGTCCTGCACCTGGGGGCTACTTTCACCTGTGACGCTGGCTGCTTTCTCCCCTCCCAGCCCCACCACTACCTCGCTGAAGCTGGGCCTTGCGACAGTTGAACCGGCTAAACCTGTTTTTTCCAGACTTGCTTGCTCTTCCTGCTCCACCGTTCTAGTTGCCGGTTCTCTACTGTTCTCTCCGTAGGCCGCTTCTTTGTTCAGCTTCGCTAGTGCTTCCTCGGTGGACTTCAGTCTTTCTCCCATTGCCCTCGTTTTTTCTTGCTCTGTCGCCAAGGCAGTCACGAGCTCATCGATTCTCACCAGCAGTTCACTTTGGGCAACCATCATTTTCTCCATTTTTTCCTTGACATCACTTTGCCTACACTTCGCGTCAGCCTCTTCTCTCTCCGCTTCTACGCTTGGGTCCACTTTCAAACCCACTCCACATCCTGAACACTTTACAGTCTTTTTAACCATGTCTTTCTGACACCAATTGTCCCTATACTCGATAATTACTAAACTCGAGCCATGCACTACGAAAAAAAAAGAAAGTCTAAGCTCTACTACAAAAATTTGCGTGTTCAATGTACGCGCACCTCCCCCAAGGGGTGGCAAAAGAAAAAAAACAAAAAAAATCAAACACACACACACACCCGCACTAACTAATAAATACCTGGTGACTGGCCCCCGAAAAATCCGTACCATAACATAAGGGCTACCAAGATTTCTACCGCTGCCTTATAATTATAAAGACGAGCTCAAAACATGCAAGAACCACAACACAGGCTACTGCAGTCCACAACCTAGGCTACTGCAGTGCCCTCTGGCAGCAGAACTTTCTCCAGTGTTACATGCGTATCAATGACGAGCGCTGAGCCATGGTGAAAGCGTACGACACCTGACGCAAGTCAAAGAAGGGGACAAGAAGGGGCCTTTAGCGACGCAAGTCAAAGAAGGGGACACGAAGACGTCACCATAGTCGATGTCCTTAGAGGTAAGGGCCACAATTTACTCTTGATGTGGCGGTAGTTCCAGATCTTCGTGAGCGAACAGGCATAGTGGCTTGTATACGACTTCGTCGCACATGGACTCCGTATTAGTAAGGTGCAGAACGCGTTCACCAGAACATATAGCGGCTGAAGAAGAAGATAAGAAGTCCCACCCTAGAATTAGCTGAAGAGAGCACCGGTAAGCACAGTGAACTGGATTTATTGCAGGGTGTCATCGATAAAAGCACCAGCAGTACAAAGAGCAAGAGGATGGCTAGTGTTCAGCTGGGCTTTGACTAGATGGGGTTCATTATAAGATGTCATTACTTTATGTAGGCGTTTGCACAAATCATACCTAATCACAGAAACTTTAGTACCGGTGTCCACCAAAGCGTCCACGAGAACTCCTTCTACCATAACGGAAACCGCGTTGATTGGGCATGCTGGAAGAATATCAGTCCTACTGTTACATGCAGTTTCTCCTCCGAAAACTGCATCACTTAGTTTTGCGACCGGTTGTCAGGAATAAACGAGGCTGGCCGAAACGGAGAAGAGGAGCGACGAAAGAGCGAAGATGATAAGCGCCGGCTTGAACGGTAAGTATTCCGCGTCTCAGTCAATGCGGGCGGAGATGGGGACCGCTGCTGTCCAGATGAATAACGTCGAGCGTAAGAATCTCCACTGGAAAAGTCCCGTTCGCGCATGTCGTAACCGCGACACTCGTCCTGCTGGCGCTTGCCGCAGAAGCGCGATATATGGCTGCGATATCCACAGGAAAATATTGGCCCCGTATCTGCATTTACTCTGCAAATGTCGTCGAAAGATGATGATCTTGCGTGTGGAGAGAGTGAACAAAACGTTTATTTGGTGTTCTGCGCGAGAAAATTGGTGAATGGTATTCGGGAGGCGCTGCGTTCAAGTGCCTCGAGCGTGCAGCGGAGGCGAATGAGCGCATCAAGTCACGTCGCACGTGAGATGTGAGCGACATCTGGCAGTTTTCATAAAAAACAAAACGCGTGGCTCTGAGACGGGTGGTCGCGCCCCTCTCAGAGGTGATAAGGTGTAGAACGCATGGCGACGGGTAGGCGCCACCACCGTCTCGTTTTAGCAAAGCGTTGGAAAGTCTTTCCTTTTCGTGCAAGCGTTGCATGGTCAGTGCAGCGTGATAAGCGCTACAGTCCTTAAAATTACTTATGTATGCCTTTTCTATTAAAAGGCGCATGTGCAGAATATATACGTGTTGTTATGGTACCCCAGACATGCGCAGTAATTGGTTTTTAATCGACAATATCACAAGTATGAACACTGAACCTTGAGCAACATTGGTGGGCGCTGCGGATGGGGTCGGCAATTTTAAGTACCCGATGCTGTCAAGTGCGGACAAACAGACAAATGTAAAGACAGACAGAGAGACAGACAGACCAAAATTTTTGCGTCGAAGGACCCCAAGAAAGAATATTGTCTTTAACACATGTTGTGCGAGACGGGGGCCAAGACGGGTAGTAGAGGGCGTTCGGCGCACTGGGGATAGCGCACTCAAGTGGGCAGCACAGGGTCGAGCGGCATTGGCCGGAAGCGGACCGGTGGTGCAGTAGCAATCGATGTGAACGATGGCAGCGGCAACCTACAGTTTACGTTTCGAGGAGGCGCGGCCGCAATTTGCGCGTACGTTGAGGGCTGGACGGAGGAGGCTGTGCGTGGGCTGGACCAGTGATTGATGTTAGTTCCTCCCTAATGATGTCACGCAAGGCCATACTTCAAGGCTGTGTGACAGATGGAGAAGGTGGTGAGAAGCTAATTCATTAGATTTCTTCGCGTATGATCTCCCGTATCATGTCACGCAGGTCCCAGTCTGTTGGGCAGTGTTCGCTATTGCCCGACTGAAGGCAAACAGAATCACGTTTGTCGAGACGCTGACACGTAGAGACGACGTCAGCGACAGTAGAATGATTCTGGGCAACAAGGGTACTGTAGGCAGTGCTTCCGATGCTTTTCAGGATGTGGCGCAATTCGTCTGACTCGGACATCGAAGAATTGACGTGCCGGCCGAGCGCAAGAACATCCTCGATGTACGATGTGTTCGACTCGCCGGGATGTTGTTGGTGAGTATCTAGGGTTCTCTTTGCTAGAGCGGATCGAACGGCAGGTGTACCAAATACTTGGCGAAGCTGCTGCTTGAATGCAGGCCAGTCGGTGAAGTCAATCTCATGGTTAAATAACCATGTCTTGGCAACGCCCGTGAGATAAAGCAATACTCGGCGGAGCCTGTTAGAGTCGTCTCAGTGATTAGTGGCACTTACTCGCTCGTAGTTATTAAGCCAGTCCTCCACGTCTTCGCTGCAGAGACCAGCAAAAATTGGAGGGTCGCAATGGTGGTTTACAATGTAACGAGGAGGGGCTTGCGGCGCATGAATGGGAGCAGAAAAGGCGTTCGCCCACTCACTCTGAGACATGTTGGTGGACTGAGGGTCGAAGTGGTGGCCTGACAGAGCTCCTGCGAGTAGTCTTTGTGAGGAGAAGACCGGGATCGTCAATCCACCTCCACCACGTATGACGACTAGGTTGTAACGAGGTTTATTGGCCGTGAACTTGAGAACGAACAAGCGCAACGGACCCGAAGATGAAGCGCACGTTCAAAGACGATGATGACTGTCAGCCAAAAGAGGTCATGATGATTAACTGCTGTCCAGATGAGGATGAAGCACATAATAGATGCCTACAAAATGTACGTCAGCCTGTAGCTCACGCTCCATATATCCTACCATAGCCGAGCTCGAACAAATGAATATAGTGTCAGGACCATACACTTATAGGGGATCCTGATGCTATTATGAATGACTCTTCGAAGCGACTTCTAGCCTCGAACGCGTGGTCACTGCTCGAGCTGCCAGCACCACTGTAACGGCGAAGTTGTCCAGCCCGGAGTCGTTTTCTGGGTTTCGCCAAGTACCGGACTGTCTGCAACGTGTCGCGGGCGTGCTTGCGCAAGTCGCGCCTCGCTCCAGTTGCCAGGCACAGGTCGTAGACTGCCAACCGACAATATATTGGACCTCTCTCAATACTTATGGCTTGTCAATCAGTGCTCAACCGACAATTTTGCACATGACTGAATAGCTCAAGCCATCAAACTGCGAAACTCAGGCTACACAAACTTCTAGATTGAAAGTAGCTTTCGCCTGGGGTTGTGTCCATTCTTCCCTCACGAATTCCCTCCCTCACTGAGCATCACCTTCCCCTCCCGTATACTCTCCTACGCTCCCCCCCTCGCTCTGCCAAGTCGGCGGAGAAGGCAGTGAAACGCCTCCTCAATAGTCTGGCATTCACACCACCACAACGCATGCGCATCCCCTCCTTCTTTTTTCCTCTCCTACGCTCCCCCTTCTCCCTCCCGATTCAGCATCGAACGCAACGAAACGCTCCCTCAGTACACACGCTGACTTCGTAGCCGTTAGTCGTCGGTCTTGCGGCGTTAAACGTTTGAGAGAGCACGTTTGCTTCGATTAGCGCGTGATCACGTTCGATGTCCCTGGCATGTTCGTTCAGAAATTGGCTGTTTGTCAGTGGTACACTCATCGTCACCGGCAGCGGTCACCGGTAGCGTAAGTCAGGTAGAGAATCTGAATGTTGGTCCACCTGCCTATGGTGACTTACATGCGTTTCTGTGAGTGCTGTTCCCCATCTCCCCACTGCTTTGCATGTAAAAATGCAAAGACGCGTCTATTTAGCGAAATATGGTCTATTTGTTTAAAACTGGCATCAATACGGGTAAGCCTTTTTTGCTTTGTCAAGCACATCCATGATATATTCAGTGACAGCTAAAACATTACCGATGCCTCTGCCATAGGCATTGATATAGCAAGAAAGTAAAACTAGGCCTCACAGAAATTTCTGAATGCTTACGTACACTGATATAACAGAGCATGCACATTGTCTGTGAGAGCTTTAAAGTGAATGCACTCAAGCGGACCCTGTGTCGTGCATTTACATCCAGACGAATGAACGGACAAACCATTATGGTAGTTGCAGAAGTGAAAGGGTGTTTCCTGTAGGGAAGACAGGCACTGTAATTCCCAAAGCTCAAGGACACGTTCCGCATTGACTCTGCATTTTTACTTGCTCCATCGCCACAGATTGCCTTTTCTATGTCTGAAAAGTGACTCACTGCTCCAAGAGGACTCCAGGCACTGATGGAAATCAACACTACGCTCCTGCAAGTTGTTTTGCTGCTGGAAGCGCACCATGCTCTACTTCGCTACGCTGCCGTGCTTACCCTAACTCCGGCGTCACTGTGTCAAGACGCCCCCGTCCCGAGCGCGTCCCAGACAGGGAAAGGGAAGTAGTCGTAACAGGAAGGCCAATATCTGATGAGGAGCGGATAGACAGATCATGATCACATACTGCATTGGCCGTGCAACGTGGGTACCACCGTCCCGATCCCCACCACCATGCATCCAGATGCGGTTTACAATGTGACCACCGACACTCTATGCGGCAAGGCGACTTCTCGCTCTGCACGTCAACCGCCCGCTCCGAAGCGAAGCCCACTATCACGGTTACCGCCGGAAGACTACAAAATAGTCCTGCGACTGCAGTGTTTATTACATCTAGCCGATCTGGGACCAACACGCCACTCTGAAGCCTTATGTGCCACTGCCGATTTCGGCTCGGCCACAGTCTTGTACATCGACCATATGCGAATTCACCCGACCAGGAGCACTGTTACTGTCAGCACGCCTGATGTGAACCATGCAATAGCTTACCTAAAGATTACCCAACTGAATATTGCCGACCAATCTTCTGCCATGGCTGTGTATGCCTCGGCTCTCGAGCACTCATTGGAGACATAATTTAATACGCATAGCTTCGAGAGTGATTATCACATTTTTAACGAGCTTCGCATCCGCGATCCAACTACCGACATCGTAGGCGCCCGGTGACGGAGAAAGACCATACATTTCGTCTTAACCATTGCTTGTCATACCCTTCCCAAGCGTCTTCGCAACGTTGCTTTCATGCTGTTGATAGTTCCCTTCAGACAACGGGTAGAGACGTGCGTAAATTGCAGACAAACAGGTCATTTGACCAGTGTGTGTTCGAAAACGTAACATAGCTGTCATTGTTGTGGCGAAAGCCCCCCGCAATCTGCCGACAGCAAAGAATTCACTTGCGTGGTGCAATGCCTCGGTTGTATAAAAACAGCAACCTAACTGGCAGTTGCAACTCTTATTACCAATTTCTGAAAAAGAAGCCTCCAGGAAACGACAAGAGCACCGACAAGGCTACTCAGCACTTTTCTGACTGTTATACCAAGAGTACTATTACCGACAATAAGAACTATCAAAATATTTTCGATGCTTGGTGGAGAGAACGCCACTGCTGTCAGATCTGAGCATGGTGCCCATTCCCGATCCTCGTCAAGGAGCCGGGATAATCAAAACCACTGCCAACCAGTCATCCCGCACGAAAAGAGCATGTTTCCTGGCAGACGGACAAGCAGCAATAGCCGCAGACACAATTCTTAGAAAACCAACAGGTGAGGGAGTTGGCAGAACAGGTCAAACTATTGCAACAATTGCCTGCCGCTAACAATAAAAGTAAACAATTGGAAAACAAACAGGCACCCGCTAGTGCCACTATTACGAACAGTACCGAACAGATTGTCGCCTGTGTTACTCAATATAAAAACCCTGTCTCAATGGACGTAGACATGGTCACGGGCACGAAACATGAGGCTGCCAAACCAACCGCCGTAATTGCCACTGCAGACCCGAAGGTCACATATATCAATGATCGGATTGAAAGGCTAGAATCTCTGTTTGACAAATTGTCTAGGGAGCAAACAACTGAAAGACAAGAGTTTATTGAGAGTATGGGTGCCCTTGGTATGGCTCTCACTAACCTTACAGCTCGCTTAGCTTCCCTTCTCCCTCTGACAGAGAGTGCAGCTGCGGCCGAAGTATTCACATCACAGACACCAACTATTTCGGCATGAATTTTCATGCAACCCACTGCTAACAAAAGCCCCAATATGTCCACGACGCATATTGTCAGGGCAACGCCATATTCACGAAAAGATCACCAACGCGTCTAGCACGTTTTTATGGCAGTGGAGTTGCAGGAGCTACCGCAACAAACAGGCCTCTTTGCGATTTCCTCTCCAATACGCCAACCAGTCCCCTGATGTATTTGCGTTACAGAAAACAGGCTATTCTGCGAAAGTGTCTCGATATGCCGCCTGCAACTAATTTACTACTTGTGATGAGTGACCGGTCACTGCCATACTGGTTCATCAGAATCTCACGGCAACCTACATCACTTGCATTACGAGAGATAGCTCACACTTTCGTAGAACTTGTCCCCAACAAGTGCTCAGATAGCAACGTGTAAGTTTTAAATTTGTGTAGTCTACCCAGAGATACCTGTATCCACATTGCCTCGCTTCTAAGAAAACTTAGCAGAATAACTGGTCACTCACAGCTGATAATAATGGGTGATTTTAATGGCAAACATGCCGAATGGGGCTACCCCGAATGTGACCGCAAGGGCACTAAACTGTAGGAAACGATTAAAGACTTGGGTCTTAAGCTATTCATGCTCCGAACCGAACAACCAGAATTGCGAATAGCGTCATTTTCAATAGAATCACCGACTTGACGCTTGTTAAAAACGCTTACGCAGGTACGTGGCAAGACACTGAAAGACATTTAGGAAGTGACCAATATTTGCTTTACGTCAACGTATACACAACTAATAGCTGGGAGAGAACAAAGTTCATTAATAAATACACAAAAAGGGATTTCCTTCGATTTCTAAGAGACAAGTGCTCAACCACTGCTATCGAAAGGAGTGGACTATCAGTCTCACTGATGATGCACAATGGGCTACAAAGCCCCAATGGAGCGAGATGGCGCCGTTTGGACTTGTCGTGTTTGTTCCTGTAGGAAGCACAAGTCAGTTTACATAGGGGATGGCTCCGCCCAAACCACAATTGAAACATGAAATGCCGACTAGCGCAAAGAGACAAGAACATCAAGGAGTTCAACGATCAGCTATGAAATAAAAACACCTGGCAGCTCTTCGGGCACTGACTGGATCCTGAGCAGACTGAAAGCACGTCGCGCAATAAAATGCCTCAGCTCGTTTACAAATACACGGGCACCACGCAAACAGGAATAAGTGCAAGGACTCAAATATGAGTGTTTAAACACACAGGGATACTCATATCGAATGCCTGAACACTCCAGAATCACTATGAGCTAGATCGAGACATAACCGAGGCAGAAATACGGGCTGTGTTGAATAGTATTCGTACAACGGCTGCCCCAGGAGATGAATAAATTTCCAACGAAATACTACGTAACCTACACGATAAGTGCAGTATGGAAATTACTGACCTTATTAACAAACCTCGGGCGTCTGGGACACTACCGCCAAGTTGAAAACATGCTCGAGTAATCTTTATTCCCAAGCCTGGCTAGAGACTTAGTCTGGAAAACTTTCCGCCCATTTCTCTTTTACCATGCCTAAGGAAAGTGATGAAACACGCAATTTTACTACTACTAGCAGCTTATGCGGAGTCGAGTAACCTGCTACCGCCCTGATGGGGAGATTTCAGCAGCAGTTATTCGCACAGAATATATTGTGGCAACTTCACAATGTTATAATCAATCCTAGACACACAGTGGCTACCAGGACCATCATGGGCCTGGATATCAATAAATCGTGCATTTGATAATGCGTCCCATGCTTTTGTACTTGACAACCTAGCCCAAATGAACGTCGACAGCCTAACGTACAGTACTCAGATTTGGGTGCACGTTAAAGAACCCCAGGTGGTCAAAATTTCCGGAGCCCTCCACTACGGCGTCTCTCATAATCAAATGGTGGTTTTGGGACGTTAAACCCCACAAATCGAATGAAATCAGTCAGCTTAACGTACAATTATATCAAAAGTTTTCTGCATGAACGCGTGGTTAAACTAACCCTCGGTGACGTCAAGAGCGACAAAATTGCCCTTGGAACACGGGGCACTTCACAAGCAGCCATGTTATTACCATTCCTCTTTAACATTCTTTGCATTGTCTGCCCGCTCTCTTGGATCACATCCCACACATTAATGCGTTTAGTGTATGCTGATGATATTACCATATGAACCTGCAGAGGCCCAGATGGGCCAATCTGTCCACAGATCTGTCCCCGCCGCGGCATCGATTCGAAGGCTGTCTACAAACACAGACCATTTAGGCTCTGTCCAGACCTCGCGCACTGTTATAGCGTTGACGGTCGCCACCCATTCTTCAACATCGTTGTCGAATCCATGGAACTCCAGTATTTATCTGACGACTTTTGACAATAGGACCGCAGGTGAAGTTGCAGAAAGCGCCAACGCGAACAACAAAGTTGGTCCAAGAGCAGCATGAGGGCATCCCGGAGCTCTCTGTGCTCTCGGGTGGGCAAGCCTTCAGGTCATGTGACGCAACTACGTCTAGCAGGGCGTCAGCGTTGGTCAGTGCCAGCAGGGTCGTTGAAAGCAGCGCAGAGCGCGAAGATATTAATAGTTGATCGTGGAGCGGAGTCGCGCTGTGGTACGCCACAGCTGTGTGGCGCTGTCCGGCGATTCGCACGTGGCGCCCATGATGATGCCCCAGTTGAAGGAGACAATCCCTGTAAATCACTTGAACGGTGTCCTTGTCAGCCGGAGCTGTTGTAGCATTCTTCGGAAATTAAGATGTCTAGAATGCCCCGATGAACTGGACATTGTCGTCGCGGGAAGCAAGAGCAGTGTTCTCGGTGAACAGGAGGCTGTGCGTCGTCTTCGCAGCGCCTGGGTACACCAGCGCAGCCTGGATGACATCGCACAGCAGGTTTCTGTCAAGTCATACCTTGGAACCACCGAAGAGGCATTGACGCTGTCCACGCTGAATTCAGTTGGTAGATGCAGCAGCGATCGGGTGGTGAAACCCATTGTCGAGCAAGCGTAGGTGGCGTTTCTATGATGGACAGACCTATGCTGCCGATGGCCGACAGGACTACAGACAGGTTGTTTGAGCAGCAAGGCTCAATGGTCCAGCTGCGCCATTGTAATGAGCGAGAAAAAAGAAAACACCCCTTCTCTGGGCCAGCTGATCTCTCGTGTGTTTGTTTGTAGCCTGATATCCATTGCACATACCTACTATTGTTCTCAGAGTCCTTTATTTTTCGTTTGTTCATGGTCATCTATCATACTGCTTAGACTCATGGGGATAGGCCTTTAAAACTTACCTTGATCCTATCCGAATATTACAAAAGCGTGCACTTGGAATTATAGATTGTGCAGCATATAATGAACCCAGTGAGTCTTTGTTTCACAAGTTGGATATTCTACTTTTTGATTACATATGGCAGCATAAAACCGCAGTCACCATCAATAATGTTATTGCACACAGTGTACCTTTCGATGTATCCATCTTTTCTTCCTCGTCCCGCGTCACTAGATGCATGACATTGCGGAATTTTAATCTTCCACCTACTAAAAACGTGTATAGTGAACGCTTACTACAGTTCGTAGGAGCTAAAGTGTGGAATAACATACCACTTCAGATTAAAGATTCTAGGCTTTCTCGAGCGCGCTCAAAAATTATTTGCTACATGTAGATCAATAGTAATGACCATGTAATAAGCCTTTCATATAGTTTGATGTTTCGTCTGTACTTGATTATTTCATTATTTATGAATAAAATGCAACAATGTGTATCTTCTTGTATTTTTGTTCATTTTCTGAAAATCAACGTTTTTTGTAATTCTGATTTTTTTATATACAAAGTGTATTCTGCTTGTATACTTTCTCCCGTTGGACCCCCTACTAGCCTATGGCTATGGGTCTAATCAGTGCTGTGCATTTCTTGAAATGTAGTCATAACAATTTCAATAAAATGAAATGAAATGAAATTGTGCCCTACGTCTCCCTCTTCGTCACTCTACAGCTTCTCGCGCGCCCTAGACCCAGCTTCTTTGTTAGTCATGGCAATATCTGGTCCACCAGACGAAACGTTAGTGAAATTATACAGTGCCAAACCGATGAAAGTCTTTATTTCATATATATATATATATATATATATATATATATATATATATATATATATATATATATATATATATATATATATATATATATATATATATATATATATATATATATATATATATATATATATATATATATATATATATATATATATATATATATATATATGTGACGCTTCACAGGGGAATGTGGGCAAGGAAGATGAGGAAGACGAGGGGTCAGAATAAACTGGTGTTCTGACTGACGCCATGTCTCATCCGTTATACTAAGTCGACAGGATCTACCGCAGCAACATCATGAGCCCATCAAAGAAGATGATCAGCCTGCCGAAATACACCGGAGCTGAAGACGACGTCCCTGTTGACAAGTGGTTGCACCTCTTCGAAACGAAGGCGCGCAACGTCAGCTGGTCCGAACGAGATCGCATCGACTGCATCAGCGAGTACCTGAAAGGTGAGGCATTCCGCTGGTACCTCACCGAGATTTTCGACGCAGAAGATACGTGGGAAGGCATCAAAACAAGCATGATATCACGATTTTCTGCACCTGTTAGCGACCCTTTCCGCCAATTCATACACTGCAGGCTCAAAAGAGAACAGCGCATCAGGCACTACTACGAAGAGAAGACACACCTTGGTCGCCTCGCAGACTTAAAAGACGTTCACATAGTATCAAGATTGACTGATGGTGTACTTGAAGAGATCGAAAGGCGCCTTGCTGGATTGACGCTCACCACCCCAGCCAAGTGGCTTGCTGCTGCACTTCAATCGGAAGACTCTGTCCACAGAGATGCTTCCCAACACTCGTCGAAACGGCAGCTCATGTGTCGAGAGCCTCATTCTACGCGACCATGGCTCCCTACAGGATTGATGCGCACCCCTCACAGTGAGTGCCGACATTGTGCATCTGCTGGTTTGCCGAATCAGTTTCACTGGCACAATGAGTGCCCTCGTCGTGAAATGGTGTCTGCTCTAACTGACAACCAGGGAAACGAAGAGGGCGGCCCAAAGGCTCAATAATACGTTTTGGTGCACTTGTGAACGGACACATGGTAAACGCAACTCTGGATACAGGAGCGACTATTACCTGTATCAATGAAGTTGTGTTCAAAAAACTCAAGCTGCAGTTGCTCAAGGATTCATGCATTAGTGTCCAACAAGTCACCTCAACCACAAAATCTTTGGGCCGCGTACACATACAGTTGGAAATAGGGAAGTTAAAGCGGGCAGTCCAAGCACACGTTCTACCAGGCATGAAGACTGAATTCTTGCTAGGCCTGGACAACGCCTCCTTTTTCAACCTATCACTGGATTTAAACACGAAGACTTTGTTTCAAGACAACAAAGCTTTGCATAATTCCTTTCAAACACAAAAGTGTGTCTTCAGCGCCGATACAACTCCTCTCCAAACCGTTGATGTCACGCACCTTCCACCATCGCAACAAGCTGCTTTGAGAGAGGTGCTTCACAGTTACGAAGACATTTTCTCAAAGTCTCAGATGGACTTCGGATGTATCGCGGAGGAACGACACTGCATTGCCCTCAGCAACAACGTGCCTATCCACAGACCACCGTATCGATTCTCCCTGGCAGACAAAAAGGAAATTGCCAAGCAAGTGGACTTACTTCCCAAGCAAGGTGTAGTGCGTCCATCTTTTTCCCCATACGCGGCTCCAGTCATTCTTGCAGAGAAAAAAGGTGAAGGACGCACACGTTTATGCATTGATTATCGAAAGCTTAACTCTGTCACTGTGCCTGACTACCAACCTATTCCGCGTATAGAAGATGTTCTAGACTACCTGGGAAAATCGAAATATTTTTCAACATTGGATATCACATCAGGCTGTTGGCATGTCAAAATGAACCCAGAGGACATCCCAAAAACAGCTTTTGTCACACCGAATGGTCATTATGAGTGGCTTGTTATGCCTTTCGGTTTGAGAAATGCTCCTGCTACATTCGAAAGAGCTGTGAAATCAGTTATCAGAAAACATAACTTAAAGAATGTCGTTAATTATTTTGATGATATCGTAGTCTTCTCCGACACATTTACTGAGCACCTACAGCACCTCCAAGCTCTATTGATGCCCTAAAAATGGAGAATATAAAACCTAAATTGAAGAAATGTCATTTTGCCCAAGATTCTATTGAATATCTGGGTCACAGAGTGTCGCATGGTACAGTGTCGCCTATACGAAAAAACATAGAAGCTGTATTGCGATTCCCAAGACCGAAATCCCCGAAAGAGCTTCAGCGTTTTTAGGCACCACCAACGTTTACCGCCAGTTTATACCGCACTTCAGTGACATAGTTTTCCCACTTACGAAGTTGTTGAAGAAGGACACACCATGGGAATGGGATTCCTCATGTGAACAAGCCTTTGAGAACATGAAATACTGTCTGACCAAAGAACCCATTTTACGAATTTTTTCTTGCGAGAAACTATGCATTCTTTATTGCGACGCATCTAACGTAGGCGTAGGTGCAGTTCTGAACCAAAGAGATCATTATGGTGAAGAACACCCCGTTGCCTATCACTCGCGTAAGCTACTCGCGCACGAATTAAATTATGCTATTACAGAGCTCGAATGCCTCGCTATAATTGACGCTGTTGACAAGTGGCACTGCTACCTACATGGACGACCATTCACTGTTGTCACCGATCATGCTGCTTTACAATGGCTCAGAAACATAAAAAACCCACATGGCCGGCTCTTTCGATGGTCTTTGAAGCTGTCGATGTATGACGTTAACATTCGACATCAAAAAGGCAGCGAAAACATCGAGGCAGACGCATTTTCGCGAAGCCCTATATATATGACTCAACTCCTTTCATTACCAGAACTTCAAACTTACCAGGATGACCACCCTCGCTGCAAGTACACAACGGAAAACGGGGTCACTATCGTGACACGTAAAGGAATTCGCAAAGTGTATGTTCCTCTCAAGCTTCGACTGAGCCTTCTGCAGAAAGCACACTGTCAGTTCGGACACGTCGGAGTAAAGAAAACTCTGGGCTTGTTGTCATCATCCTACTATTGGCCGGAAATCATCACAGACGTTTCATCCTACGTCCGCCACTGTGACATATGTCAGCGTTGCAAGAAGCCGAAAACCAAGAGATTCGGATCTCTAGAGTCACTACCACCTGCAGAACAACCCTTTGACCTTTTAGCAATGGACACTTTAGGTGGCTTTTCAGGATATGGCTCGACAAAGAAGTTTATTCACTTGGCGATCGACCATGCTACGCGGTATGTCTGGGCATTTCCCCACAAGAACGAAACTTGTGACGCATACATTTCGTGCATCACCCCATCTTTGCAGCAGGAAAACCCAAGAAGTTCCTATCTGATCGTGGACCAGCTTTCACAGCTGGAAAATTCAAGCAGTTTCTAAAACGCAATGGTGTCCACCAACTGTTCACATCCTCCCAACACCCTCAATGTAATGGCATGAAGGAACGTACAAATCAGACTATTGTAACCCGGCTAAAGTGCAAAATGAATGAGCAGCCACAGAAGTCTTGGGTCAAACATCTTTCGGATGTTGTCGATGAATACAACAGAACCCCACATGAAGTAACACGATATCCACCATCGTACCTAATGTATGGAATTCCTTCATACGACACAATTTTAGACGCACCAATGGAAAGTGTGCAAGAAGCAAGGAAAAGTGCAATCTAGAACACGCTTGCCTATCATGAGAAGAACAAGATAATCTACGACAAAAAATTCCTACCACAAGATCTCCAACCTGGTGAATTGGTCCTCTACGAAACACCTTGGCACCCGAACAAAGGAAAGCTCAGTTCAGTCATGGAAGGACCTTACACAATTCTTCGCAGAGTCTCTCCTGTGAACTATGAGATCGATCGATGCGTAGCTCCATTAAGCAGAACTACTGATATTGTGCACGTCAACAAACTGCGTCGCTACTATTGTCCCAATAGGTTGAAGCTCTCACGGAGGGAGGGGGAAACGTGTGACGCTTCACAGGGGAATGTGGGCAAGGAAGATGAGGAAGACGAGGTGTTAGAATAAACTGGTGTTCTGACTGATGCCATGTCTCATCCGTTACACATATATATATATATATATATATATATATATATATATATATATATTAAAATAGAGGTGTTGTACGTCGAGAAAGGTTCAGACGTAGCTTGGCAAAATGTCCTTTATTAGGCAGGTCTGGCTAATGGCGAGCGGCGTGCGCGAGCTACTACTGCAGCCACCGATCATCCTCGTCTTCTTCGTTGCCAGCAGAGCGTCCGTTACTCAGATTCATTAATTCATTACAATTACTCCCCGCGAAATAAGGAGCCATCCTGGCGACCTATGGACAAGTAAACACGGGAGGGTCGTAGCAGGGCTTAAGTCTCGAGACGTGGACAATTTCCTGGCCACGACGACGTTGGTCAGAAGATGGTTCCAGTGGCTCGATGAGGTAATTCACCGGTGACGTTTTTTGTAGCACACGATATGGGCCGTGATACTTGGGGACCAACTTGGTAGAAAGGCCAGGTGTAGCAGAGGGAACATGCAGCCAGACGAGTGAACCTGGATCGTAGGAAGTGGTGTTATTTGATGCGTCATGGTGGTGCTTTTGGCGTCCTTGGTCTTGGGTTGTGAATGCTCTTGCCAGTTGGCGGCATTCCTCAGCGTATGTAGCGGCTTGAGACAAAGTCGTGGACTCTGAGGAGTCAGGTTTGTACGAAAGAATGGTGTCCATAGTGCAAGAAGGTTCGCGTCCGTAAAGGAGGAAAAAAGGAGAGAACCCAGTAGTGCTTTGAATGGCGGTATTATAAGCGAACGTGATAAACGGGAGCACTCGGTCCCAATTGGAGTGGTCTGACGAGATATACATAGACAGCATGTCACCAAGGGTGCGGTTGAAGCGCTCTGTCATTCCATTGGTCTGGGATGATAGGCGCTTGTAGTGCGGTGAACGACGTGGCACTCACGCAGCAATGCTGTGATGACGTCTGACAAGAATACGCGACCACGATCGCTCAGTAACTCCCGAGGTGCTCCATGACGTAATACGATGTTGTGAAGAACGAAAGTCGCAACGTCTTTTGCTGTAGACGAGAGAAGGGATGAAGTTTCGGCATACCGCGTGAGATGGTCGACGGCAACTATGATCCAGCGGTTACCGTCAGCAGTGTTGGGAAGGGGACCATAGATATCGATGCCAACGCGGTCGAATGGTCGGGATGGGCATGGTAAGGGTAGCAAGGTACCGCTGGCGTGACAAGGGGGAGTTTTTCGTCTCTGGCACGTCGAGCAGGCCCGAACGTATTGTCGTATAAAACGGTACATGCCACGCCAGTAATATCGGAGACGTATGCGAGAATAAGTCTTCAGGAAACCTGCGTGGCCACATTGGGGGTCGTCATGAAACGTGGAACAAATTTCGGATCGCTGATGACGTGGAATCACGAGTAGCCACTGACGTCCACCGGGTGCGTAGTTGCGTCGGTACAGCACGTTGTCGCGAGTGGCGAAGTGCTCCACTTGCCGACGCAACTTGCGAGAAGGGGGGAAGCCGTCCGCCCAGCCAGGATGTCTAGAATCGAAGCAACCCAAGGGTCCTTGCGTTGCTCAGATGGCATGTCGGCGATGGTGACGGCAGTGGCATCACAGGTTATACTTTCGCAGCAGTCCGGGTCAGGGGGTAGAGGCGAACGGGATAGGGCGTCTGCGTCCGAATGTTTCCGGCCGGAGCGATAGACCCACGCGAATATTATATTCTTGGAGGCATAATGCCCATCGGGCGAGGCGACCGCTTGGATCCTTCAATGACGACAACCAGCAGAGGGCGTGGTGGTCAGTCACGACGTCAAAAGGGCGCCCGTACACGTAAGGTCGAAATTTTTCTATCGCCCAAATAATGGCGAGGCATTCCTTTTCAGTGACAGAATAGTTGCTTTCGGCTTTGCTAAGAGTTCGGCTTGCGTAGGCAACCACGTACTCTTGGAAGCCGTTTTTCTTCTGTGCAAGAATAGCGCCTAGCCCGACACCACTAGCGTCGGTGTGGATCTCTGTGGGTGCCGATGGGTCGTAGTGTCGCAGAATAGGCGGCGACGTGTGGAGGCGGCGCAGTTCATTGAAAGAGTCGTCACAGGTGGCAGACCAGGCTGAAAGGTCTCTGGAGCCGGCGAGGAGCTTGGTCAAAGGAGCGATGATCGTCGCGAAATTGCGGACGAAGCGCCGGAAGTAAGAGCAAAGGCCTATGAAGCTTCGGAGCTCTTTCATGGTGGTCGGTTTGGGAAACGCTGAAACGGCTGTAAGTTTGGCAGGGTCAGGAAGAATGCCGTCTTTTGAAACCACGTGGCCAAGGATCGTAAGCTTTCGAGCGGTGAAATTGCACTTCTTCAGATTCAGTTGCAGCCCCGCGGCAGAAATACTCGCGAGGACTTTCTCGAGGCGGGTTAAATGGGTTGCAAAATCAGTTGAAAAGACGACAATATCATCTAAATAACAAAGGCAAACGTTCCATTTGAGGCCTCGAAGGATAGAGTCCATCATCCGCTCGAAAGTAGCTGGCGCGTTGCAGAGGCCGAAGGGCATCACTGTGAATTCGTAAAGCCCGTCGGGCGTGATGAAAGCAGTTTTTTCACGATCGGCCTCTGCCATGGGTACCTGCCAGTATCCAGAGCGGAGATCTAAAGAAGAGAAAAATTCGGCTCCCTGTAGGCAGTCCAAGGCGTCGTCAATGCGTGGCAGCGGATAGACATCCTTGCGCGTGATTCGGTTGAGACGCCGGTAGTCCACGCAAAACCTGATGGATCCGTCCTTCTTCTTCACCAACACAACTGGAGAGGCTCAGGGACTGCTTGACGGTTCGATTATGCCACATGTCAGCATGTCGTCAACCTGTTCATTGATGGCACGGCGTTCGGTAGTTGACACACGATATGGACGCTGCCGTAATGGCGTCTCTTGACCGGTATCTATACGGTGTACAACAGATGACGCTCGACCTAAGGAAGGCTGATTGTGGTCAAACGAGGCTCGAAAACGCTGTAGGAGCTTGATCAGCTGTTTCTGCTGCCCAGGCGTGAGGTTACAATCGATGGACTTGCGGAATACATCCATAGGTTCATTAGCGTCAGTTGCGGGTGTAATGGCACAAGTCGGTAGAAATGGCTTGTCTGGATAGATCGGGTCTTCGAAAATACAATTTAAGGTCTCGAGGCTTCCCAGACACTCACCGCGTAGCAGGATGTACGGGCAAGCAGAAACGTTGCACGCATAAAGTACCGCCGAACCATTGGAAAAGTTGATGACGGCAAACGGGAGGACGATGGTTCGGTGTTGCACACTAGCTATAGTTGGTTGGAACAGGAGCGTCGAGTTAGTGGCAGCAGGGGAAAACACAGGCACTAGGACGGCGGACAACGGCGCGATGCGGACGTCAGCTGCGGCAAACACTTTCGAGGGACTGTGGTGGTCGATATCAAGGCACGGATTCGTCAACGTGAGTTCAGCACGAGCGCAGTCGACGAGAGCCTGATGGGTAGAAAGGAAATCCCATCCTAGTATCACGTCGTAAGATGAAC
>NW_027464964.1:0-12500 GCF_043290135.1 Rhipicephalus microplus
CGCCCCGGCTGACGCAGTTTTCGCGCCGCCCCGGCTGACGCGGTTTCGTGCCGCCCCGGCAGACGCGGTTTTCGCGCCGCCCCGGCTGACGCGGTTTCGTGCCGCCCCGGCAGACGCAGTTCGGACTTAGCACTTTTCGGCTGTGCCTGGCTGGCGGCCCACTCACTCGATCGCCATGTCTGTTTGCCACAGTTTTCCCGGTGGTGCCGCACCCGGGCTCGCCCCGGCAGACGCGTTTTTTTTTTTCTTTCGCCCCGGCTGACGCAGTTTTCGCGCCGCCCCGGCTGACGCGGTTTCGTGCCGCCCCGGCAGACGCGGTTTTTTTGCGCCGCCCCGGCTGACGCGGTTTTTGCCGCCCCGGCTGACGCAGTTCGGACTTGGCACTTTTTGGCTGAGCCTGGCTGGTGGCCCACTCACTCGATCGCCATGTCTGTTAGCCACAGTTTTCCCGGTGGTGCCGCACCCGGGCTCGCCCCGGCTGACGCAGTTTTCGCGCCGCCCCGGCAGACGCGGTTTTCGCGCCGCCCCGGCTGACGCGGTTTTTGCCGCCCCGGCTGACGCAGTTCGGACTTGGCACTTTTTGGGCTGAGCCTGGCTGGCGGCCCACTCACTCGATCGCCATGTCTGTTTGCCACAGTCTTCCCGGTGGTGCCGCACCCGGGCTCGCCCCGGCAGACGCGTTTTTTTTTTCTTTCGCCCCGGCAGACGTGGTTCCCCCCCCCCCCTTTTCGCTCGCCCCGGCTGACGAGGTTTTCGCGCCGCCCCGGCTGACGCAGTTTTCGCGCCGCCCCGGCTGACGCGGTTTCGTGCCGCCCCGGCTGACGCGGTTTTCGCGCCGCCCCGGCTGACGCGGTTTTTGCGTCGCCCCGGCTGACACGGTTCGGACTTTGCACTTTTCGGCTGTGCCTGGCTGGCGGCCCACTCACTCGATCGCCATGTCTGTTTGCCACAGTTTTCCCGGTGGTGCCGCACCCGGGCTCGCCCCGGCTGACGCAGTTTTCGCGCCGCCCCGGCTGACGCGGTTTCGTGCCGCCCCGGCAGACGCGGTTTTCGCGCCGCCCCGGCTGACGCGGTTTCGTGCCGCCCCGGCAGACGCAGTTCGGACTTAGCACTTTTCGGCTGTGCCTGGCTGGCGGCCCACTCACTCGATCGCCATGTCTGTTTGCCACAGTTTTCCCGGTGGTGCCGCACCCGGGCTCGCCCCGGCTGACGCAGTTTTCGCGCCGCCCCGGCTGACGCGGTTTCGTGCCGCCCCGGCAGACGCGGTTTTCGCGCCGCCCCGGCTGACGCGGTTTCGTGCCGCCCCGGCAGACGCAGTTCGGACTTAGCACTTTTCGGCTGTGCCTGGCTGGCGGCCCACTCACTCGATCGCCATGTCTGTTTGCCACAGTTTTCCCGGTGGTGCCGCACCCGGGCTCGCCCCGGCAGACGCGTTTTTTTTTTTTTCTTTCGCCCCGGCTGACGCAGTTTTCGCGCCGCCCCGGCTGACGCGGTTTCGTGCCGCCCCGGCAGACGCGGTTTTTTGCGCCGCCCCGGCTGACGCGGTTTTTGCCGCCCCGGCTGACGCAGTTCGGACTTAGCACTTTTCGGCTGTGCCTGGCTGGCGGCCCACTCACTCGATCGCCATGTCTGTTTGCCACAGTTTTCCCGGTGGTGCCGCACCCGGGCTCGCCCCGGCTGACGCAGTTTTCGCGCCGCCCCGGCTGACGCGGTTTCGTGCCGCCCCGGCAGACGCGGTTTTCGCGCCGCCCCGGCTGACGCGGTTTCGTGCCGCCCCGGCAGACGCAGTTCGGACTTAGCACTTTTCGGCTGTGCCTGGCTGGCGGCCCACTCACTCGATCGCCATGTCTGTTTGCCACAGTTTTCCCGGTGGTGCCGCACCCGGGCTCGCCCCGGCAGACGCAGTTTTCGCGCCGCCCCGGCAGACGCGGTTTTCGCGCCGCCCCGGCTGACGCGGTTTTTGCCGCCCCGGCTGACGCAGTTCGGACTTGGCACTTTTTGGGCTGAGCCTGGCTGGCGGCCCACTCACTCGATCGCCATGTCTGTTTGCCACAGTCTTCCCGGTGGTGCCGCACCCGGGCTCGCCCCGGCAGACGCGTTTTTTTTTCTTTCGCCCCGGCAGACGTGGTTCCCCCCCCCCCCCCTTTTCGCTCGCCCCGGCTGACGAGGTTTTCGCGCCGCCCCGGCTGACGCAGTTTTCGCGCCGCCCCGGCTGACGCGGTTTCGTGCCGCCCCGGCTGACGCGGTTTTCGCGCCGCCCCGGCTGACGCGGTTTTTGCGTCGCCCCGGCTGACACGGTTCGGACTTTGCACTTTTCGGCTGTGCCTGGCTGGCGGCCCACTCACTCGATCGCCATGTCTGTTTGCCACAGTTTTCCCGGTGGTGCCGCACCCGGGCTTGCCCCGGCAGACGCGTTTTTTTTTTTTCTTTTCGCCCCGGCTGACGCAGTTTTCGCCCCGCCCCGGCTGACGCGGTTTCGTGCCGCCCCGGCAGACGCGGTTTTTTGCGCCGCCCCGGCTGACGCGGTTTTTGCCGCCCCGGCTGACGCAGTTCGGACTTTGCACTTTTTGGCTGAGCCTGGCTGGCGGCCCACTCACTCGATCGCCATGTCTGTTTGCCACAGTTTTCCCGGTGGTGCCGCACCCGGGCTCGCCCCGGCAGACGCGTTTTTTTTTTCCTTCGCCCCGGCAGACGTGGTTCCCCCCCCCCCCCTCCGTCTTTCTTTTTGTTTTTTTTTTTCGCCGCGGCTGAAGTGGATTTTTCGGTGCCTCGACGCCCCGGTAGTCGCGGTTTTTCCGTTTCCGCACGGCCCCGGCTGACGCTGCTCGGTCACAGTCGCCTTTTGTGAGGATTGCAGACTTCTTGAGCGCGGGTGTTTTTTTTTTGTTGTTGTTGTTGTTTTATTACGCATTCGCTCCAGCAGACGCTGTTTAGACTTTTTGTTTCCTCTTTTATCCTGCGACGAGGTGACGAGGTTTATTCGGTGCCCCGCCGCCCCGGCTGAAGTGATTTTTCCTGTCCCGTGCCGCCCCGGCTGACGCGGTTGGGACTTCGCGTTTGTTCGGCCGCCACGGGTTTTGGCGCACTCGCTCGGTTGCTTGTTGTTGCCACTTGTTGCGAACCCAGGTTTCTTGAGCGAGCGCGGGCGTTTTTTCTTCCTTTCTTTCTTTGTTCTATGTGTTAGCGAATCGGCCTTTAATATCACACGAGGACTCACAACCAACAATTTTCAGTTTGAAGTGTAAAAAATCTGCAGGTGTTGACGTAACTGACTTGCCCCGTACCCTTGAGTACATCCATGAAGTTCTCGTAGTACTACTAAATCGCATTATTCCAAGTGGAGAAATTCCCATAAACTTGCAAACCTCTACACGAAAATCGGTGCGCGTGATAAAGTTGAAAATTATCGTCCGATATCAAATGTGCCTTCTATAACACAAATTCTAGGAAAAAAAAAAAAAAACACTTGTTCGCCGTTCTCTGCGCCGTGACTGGCAGCACTCCGGCGAAGCGAAACGGGGTCGATTCGAGCACGATATCGGCGTCTTTCGACGTGCTCGCCGGCGACCGTCGCACGAGTACGTCGCACGAGCGCGTCTGCCGGGGCGCCGTTTGCGAAGCCGACGCAAAAGTGGGAACCGCCGCTCGGATGATCGCCGCTTTCGGCAGAGTGAGTGTTGGCACTCCGGGGAAGCGAAACAGCGTGAATGCGCCCACGAAATCGGCGTATTTTGAAGTGCCCGCCGGCGACCGTCGCACGAGTACGGTAAACCGCGTCAGCCGGGGCGTAGTTCGGGACGCCGACGAAAAAGTGGGAAGCGCAACTCGGATCTTCGCCGTTTTTGCAGGAGTGAGTGGCGGCCCTCCTGCGAGACCAAGAAGCATCGATTCGTGCACGAATTCGGCGCCTTTCGACGTGATCGCCGGCGACCGTCGCTCGAGTAGGGCAAACCGCGTCTGCCGGGGCGGGCTTCGGGACGCCGATGCGAAAGTGGGAAACGCTGCTCGGATGTTCGCCGTTTTTGGCCGAGTGAGTGCTGGCACTCGGGCGAAGCCAAACGGGGCCGATTACGGCACGATATCGGCGTCTTTCGACGTGCCCGGCGGCGACCGTCGCACGAGTACGGTAAACCGCGTCAGCCCGGGCGGAGTTCGGGACGCCGATGCGAAAGTGGAGAACGCCGCTCGGATCTTCGCCGTTTTTGGAGGAGTGAGTGGCGGCACTCCGGAGAAGCCAAGGAGCGCCAATTAGCGCACGATATCGGCGTCTTTCGACGCGCTCGCCGGCGACCGTCGAACGAGTAGGGCAAACCGCGTCTGCCGGGGCGGGGTTTACGACGCCGACGCAAAAGTGGGAACCGCCGCTCGGATGTTGGCCGTTTTTGGCAGAGTGAGTGCTGGCACACCGGCGACGCGAAAGAGCGCGAAAGCGCCCACGAAAGTGGCGTATTTGGACGTGCTTGACGGCGACCGCTGCAGGAGTACGAAAAACCACGTCAGCCGGGGCGAGCGACCCACGGCGGTCTGGGTGCTTATCGCTGCTATTATAGGGGCACCCCGGCAGACGCAGAAAAAAAAAATTTTTTTTCGACCTTCTTTTTTGCTGGTCGAGCTCGGGTAACCCAGGTCGCAATGGGAGCCGCGCACGAAAGCGGCGTCGCGAGACGCGTTCGCGGTCGCTAGTCGCACGAGCTCGGCAACCGCGTCAGCCGGCGCGGAGTTCGGGATGCCGACGGCTAAGTGGGTACCGCTGCTCGGATGTTCGCCGTTTTTGGCCGAGTGAGTGCTGGCACTCCGGCGAAGCGAAACGGGGCCGATTCGGGCACGATATCGGCGTATTTCGACGTGCTCGCCGGCGACCGTCGCACGAGTACGGCAAAGCGCGTCTGCCGGGGCGAGGTTTGCGATGCCGACGAAAAAGTGGGAAGCGCCGCTCGGATCTTCGCCGTTTTTGCAGGAGTGAGTGGCGGCCCTCCTGCGAGACCAAGAAGCATCGACTCGCGCACGATATCGGTGTCTTTCGACGTGCCCGCCGGCCACCGCCGCACGAGTACGGCAAACCGCGTATGCCGGGGCGGGGTTGGCGACGCCGACGCAAAAGTGGGAACCGCCACTAGGATGTTCGCCGTTTTTGGCAGAGTGAGTGCTGGCACACCGGCGACGCGAAAGAGCGCGAAAGCGCCCACGAAAGTGGCGTATTTGGACGTGCTTGACGGCGACCGCTGCAGGAGTACGAAAAACCACGTCAGCCGGGGCGAGCGACCCACGGCGGTCTGGGTGCTTATCGCTGCTATTATAGGGGCACCCCGGCAGACGCAGAAAAAAAAAATTTTTTTTCGACCTTCTTTTTTGCTGGTCGAGCTCGGGTAACCCAGGTCGCAATGGGAGCCGCGCACGAAAGCGGCGTCGCGAGACGCGTTCGCGGTCGCTAGTCGCACGAGCTCGGCAACCGCGTCAGCCGGCGCGGAGTTCGGGATGCCGACGGCTAAGTGGGTACCGCTGCTCGGATGTTCGCCGTTTTTGGCCGAGTGAGTGCTGGCACTCCGGCGAAGCGAAACGGGGCCGATTCGGGCACGATATCGGCGTATTTCGACGTGCTCGCCGGCGACCGTCGCACGAGTACGGCAAAGCGCGTCTGCCGGGGCGAGGTTTGCGATGCCGACGAAAAAGTGGGAAGCGCCGCTCGGATCTTCGCCGTTTTTGCAGGAGTGAGTGGCGGCCCTCCTGCGAGACCAAGAAGCATCGACTCGCGCACGATATCGGTGTCTTTCGACGTGCCCGCCGGCCACCGCCGCACGAGTACGGCAAACCGCGTATGCCGGGGCGGGGTTGGCGACGCCGACGCAAAAGTGGGAACCGCCACTAGGATGTTCGCCGTTTTTGGCAGAGTGAGTGCTGGCACTCCGGCGAAGCGAAAGAGCGCGAATGCGCCCACGAAAGTGGCGTGTTTGGACGTGCTTGACGACGACCACCGCAGGAAAACGAAAAACCACGTCAGCCGGGGCGAGCGACCCATGGCGGTCTGGGTGCTTATCGCTGCTATTATAGGGGCACCCCGGCAGACGCAAAAAAAAAAAAAATTTTTTTTCGACATTCTTTCTTGCTCGTCGACCTCGGGTGACCCAGGTCGCAGTGGGAGCCGCGCACGAAAGCGGCGTCGCGAGACGGCTTCGCGGTCGCTAGTCGCACGAGCTCGGCAACCGCGTCTGCCGGGGCGGAGTTCGGGACGCCGACGGCTAAGTGGGAACCGCCGCTCGGATGTTCGCCGTTTGTGGCCGAGTGAGTGCTGGCACTCCGGCGAAGCCAAACGGGGCCGATTCCGGCACGATATCGGCGTCTTTCTACGTGCTCGCCGGCGACCGTCGCACGAGTACGGCAAAGTGCGTCTGCCGGGGCGGGGTTTGCGACGCGTACGCAATAGTGAGAACCGTCGCTCGGATGTTCGTCGTCTTTCGCCGAGCCAGTGCTGGCACTCCGGCGAAGCCGAACGGAGCCGATTCGGGCACGATATCGGCGTCTTTCCACGTGCTCGCCGGCGACCGTCGCACGAGTACGGTAAACCGCGTCAGCCGGGGCGGAGTTCGGGACGCCGATGCGAAAGTGGGAAGCGCCGCTCGGATCTTCGCCGTTTTTGGAGGAGTCAGTGGCGGCACTCCGGTGAAGCCAAGGTGCGCCAATTCGCGCACGATATCGGCGTCTTTCGACGTGCCCGCCGGCCACCGTCGCACGAGTACGGCAAACCTCGTCTGCCGGGGCGGGGTTTGCGACGCCGACGCAAAAGTGGGAACCGCCGCTCGGATGTTCGCCGTTTTTGGCAGAGTGAGTGCTGGCACTCCGGCGAAGCGAAAGAGCGTGAATGCGCCCACGAAAGTAGCGTATTTGGACGTGCTTGACGGCGACCGCCGCAGGAGTACGAAAAACCACGTCAGCCGGGGCGAGCGACCCACGGCGGTCTGGGTGCTTATCGCTGCTATTATAGGGGCACCCCGGCAGACGCAGAAAGAAAAAAAAAAAAAAATGGGGACATGGCGTGCGTCACCGTGCGGCTTCGCAGCGTTGCCGAAGTCGCCGAGCCCTTCGACTGAGCCGAACGGCGGACAGGGAACGTTGGTCGGCCGTTCTAACCTGTCGGTGCCACGCCGAGACGTCGTTAAGGAAAACCGCGTCGTGGGCCTCTACGACGCCGTCGAGTCGTTGTACGTTTGGTGTCCAGCGTGTCGGCGGCGAGTAGCGGACACGTCGTTCACGACTTCGGTCTTTCGCAGTCGACGCGAACTTGCGGAGAGTCGTGGTGCCTCACGTTTTCGGCAGAAACCGCGGCGGAATTTTCCCGTGCGTGCGCGCACGACCTCGGTGCTGTGCCGTCAGCGTAGTGTTGCACAAACTCGTGGCCTACCCAAGGTGCGGTACGTTTGCGGCCGTATCCTCGGTGGGAATTTCGTGAGTAGGGTCGCAAATTCTACGACCTCGGCGGGTTTGAGAGCGACGTAGACTTGTGGCACGCTCAACGTGCCACACGTTTCGGGGCACACCCGCGGTGAAATTTTCTCGAGTACGCTCGTATTAGTGCCCAAGGAGGTCTGGGTACTTATCGCTGCTATTATGTGGGGGTTCTCGTGAGCGGCGTACGCGAAAGCGACCGGGTGTCTGATATGCGGCGGGCTTCGGCCTCGTCAAGTGTGTCCTCGGGTCTGCTCCAGGGGAATCCACGGCAGTCGTCTGCAGCCTCATCCGCTTGATGCGTTAGGGGCTGGTTGTCGGACGGTGCCGTTTTACCACGATATCGAGGTGTGTTCCGTGTCGTCCTCGGGCGATTCAGATGCGAAAGCGCCGAAGACGCGGGCGTGACCCGTCGTCTGGCGGCTTTGCAGTCTCGGCTCCGTTGCTAGTTCCGGCCGGTCCACCGACAGTGCAGCGGGCTTGGGCAACCCGCACGGCGCGACCGAGTCGATGCAACGAAAAAGAGCGAGCATGAACGTGCTTCTTGCCGCACGGCTCCCACTCGTCTTTCGGGAAGGTTGTGCCGTAGCGAGCTCGAACGCCGTCATCTCGGAGTGCAAAATAAGCGTGTTGGGGCGCCTGAAGGTGGCCTCCGCCGCACACAGACTGCGTCCGGCCCGCCGAAGGCGAGGACGGACGCGCAGTCGAACGATTACCTGGTTGATCCTGCCAGTAATCATATGCTTGTCTCAAAGATTAAGCCATGCATGTCTAAGTACATGCCGAAATAAGGCGAAACCGCGAATGGCTCATTAAATCAGTTATGGTTCCTTAGATCGTTTCTTCCTACTTGGATAACTGTGGCAATTCTAGAGCTAATACATGCAGTGAGCCTGGAGCCCTTTGGGTAACGGGTGCTTTTATTAGACCAAGATCGATCGGGTTTCGGCCCGTATTGTGTGGTGACTCTGGATAACTTTGTGCTGATCGCATGGCCACGAGCCGGCGACGTTTCTTTCAAGTGTCTGCCTTATCAACTTTCGATGGTAGGTTACTTGCTTACCATGGTTGTTACGGGTAACGGAGAATCAGGGTTCGATTCCGGAGAGGGAGCCTGAGAAACGGCTACCACATCCAAGGAAGGCAGCAGGCGCGCAAATTACCCACTCCCGGCACGGGGAGGTAGTGACGAAAAATAACAATACGGGACTCTTTTGAGGCCCCGTAATTGAAATGAGTACACTCTAAATCCTTTAACGAGGATCAATTGGAGGGCAAGTCTGGTGCCAGCAGCCGCGGTAATTCCAGCTCCAATAGCGTATACTAAAGCTGCTGCGGTTAAAAAGCTCGTAGTTGGATCTCAGTTCCAGACGAGTAGTGCATCTACCCGATGCGACGGCTCGGACTGAACATCATGCCGGTTCTTTCTTGGTGCACTTCATTGTGTGCCTCGAGATGGCCGGTGCTTTTACTTTGAAAAAATTAGAGTGCTCAACGCAGGCGAGTCGCCTGAATAAACTTGCATGGAATAATAGAACAAGACCTCGTTTCTGTTCTGTTGGTTTTTGGAATACGAGGTAATGATTAAGAGGGACGGACGGGGGCATTCGTATTGCGGCGCTAGAGGTGAAATTCTTGGACCGTCGCAAGACGAACTACTGCGAAAGCATTTGCCAAGAATGTTTTCATTGATCAAGAACGAAAGTCAGAGGTTCGAAGGCGATCAGATACCGCCCTAGTTCTGACCATAAACGATGCCAACCAGCGATCCGCCTGAGTTACTCAAATGACTCGGCGGGCAGCTTCCGGGAAACCAAAGTATTTGGGTTCCGGGGGAAGTATGGTTGCAAAGCTGAAACTTAAAGGAATTGACGGAAGGGCACCACCAGGAGTGGAGCCTGCGGCTTAATTTGACTCAACACGGGAAAACTTACCCGGCCCGGACACTGGGAGGATTGACAGATTGAGAGCTCTTTCTTGATTCGGTGGATGGTGGTGCATGGCCGTTCTTAGTTGGTGGAGCGATTTGTCTGGTTAATTCCGATAACGAACGAGACTCTAGCCTATTAAATAGGTGCGGGGTTCCCAGCACCTTACAACCTTCTTAGAGGGACAAGCGGCTCCTAGCCGCACGAAACAGAGCAATAACAGGTCTGTGATGCCCTTAGATGTCCGGGGCCGCACGCGCGCTACACTGAAGGAAGCAGCGTGTCTTTATCCCTGTCTGAAAAGACTGGGTAACCCGTGGAACTTCTTTCGTGATTGGGATAGGGGCTTGCAATTGTTCCCCTTGAACGAGGAATTCCCAGTAAGCGCGAGTCATAAGCTCGCGTTGATTACGTCCCTGCCCTTTGTACACACCGCCCGTCGCTACTACCGATTGAATGATTTAGTGAGGTCTTCGGACCGATGTCCGGCGCGGCCTTTCGGTTGCGCCGGTCTGTTGGAAAGATGACCAAACTTGATCATTTAGAGGAAGTAAAAGTCGTAACAAGGTTTCCGTAGGTGAACCTGCGGAAGGATCATTAACGGATTGTGAAGGGTGAGCGCCTCAGCTGCGTCTGCGCCCGACACTTTCTGCCGCTGACCCCGTTTGGACGCGGGGTCGGCTTTTCCCCACGGGGCTGCCTGAATGTGGAGCGGCACCCCGTGACAAATTGTTGCGCCCAGCGGACGCCAACACCGCGACCTTGGACGGTCGGCCAGGTGGCGGACGCGGGTACAAACGGCGCAACGCACTCATAGGTCGGCTTTCGACCCGCCACTGCACCGTGGCTCGAAGCGCTCGAAATGCGCGACCCGACCGCTGCGGGACCGCCTAGTACTGTAAACAGGAGCGGCGGAGCGCGAACGGCGAGTCGTGGTTACGTCGGTAGAAGGCGAGGCTGCGCGTTCCCGAAACGCCAGCCGAGTGCCCTCCCGACCGTTCGAGCGTGCAAGAACGAGACCCGACAATCGCGCGGCGACTGCCAAGTACGAGAGGAACGGCACAAGCGTCGGCGGTCGGTCAAGGAACTGGCGATGTGACGGGTCCGCTGTGCACCAGTGCATACCGTCCCGCCGTCCGCGGCAAGCGCCTCCGCGTCCTCGGGTGACGGAGGCTGCCGGTCGGTTCTTGCAGGCGAGGGATCTCGCTGGCACCGGTTCGCGTTGACGCGCGGCCGGTCATGGCACGGCGATGCGACGGCCGAGGTGCGCAGTACTCGATGGAGGAACCGCACGCTCCGATGACCGTCCCGCCCTCCGCGGCGTATGCGTACCGACCGTAATGGTTGCAGCAGCGCCGGCCGGCTTTTGAATTCGCCACACGAAACACGGTGCGAGATCGCGGTTAGGGGAGCGTCGACGTTGCCAGGCGTTTTGCTTGCTGCCGAGGGAAAGGCGGCACGGCCACGTCGCGCTCGTCGCGATTAGCGGGTCTGCGCGCTTTGGGAAGGTGCCGCAACGACTTGCCGAAAGAGGAAGCACGGAAGAACGAGGGACTTGGACGTCCCGACAATTGAACGCACTTGCGGCCAGGCCCTTGCTGGCTTCGTTCTTCCGCCTCGAGTAGGCTCGTACGCGGCTCCGGCGCCGAAAGTGGTCCTTGGCACCGACTTCGGTGGACGTGGGAAGTGCCGCGCAAGTACGGCGCGCCTGGCTCCACCTGTTGGCTAAAGTAGGCAGCCGGATCGGCATTTTGGTGTGCGGTGGCAAACCGTGGATGCGAAAAAAGCTTGTGCGATTTCGTGGAACAAAAAGCGGGGGTCCCCCTTTTTATGCGGAGGAGACCGACCCGCCTGCCGTGGTGAACCGCGACGCCACGGTAAAAACGGGAGAGGCTTGTCGATGGGACCGTGCATCCCGCGCTCCACGGAGGCCGGGAGGCGGCCGCCCGAGGAAATGTGTAGCCGTCGAGGCCCGCATCTGCGTGCACTCTTATCCAAATGGGTGTACCGCAGGCATTTTCTGGTTAGGCGGGCCAATGAGAGCGAGCACACAACGATACCTACGGGTCCGGCTTGGAGAACCGGCTTCGACGCCTCCCGAGTATTTATAGAGGGGTGGACCACGAAAGCACTCGCAAGTAGCGAAAGCGAAACGCCGTCCGAAACACACCGTTTGCTCGATTTGCGGCAGCCGAAAAAGGCGCGGCAGAGTTTTGGAGTCCAAGCGTGCGCTGAAAAGCGCCCTTCTTGGCCACTGTTTGGCCGAGTGCCAGAAACGTTTGGTTTTGACTGTACGGAATTGAACAAACACTTTTTCACGACTCTAAGCGGTGGATCACTCGGTTCTCGGGTCGATGAAGAACGCAGCCAGCTGCGAGACTTGGTGTGAATTGCAGGACACACTGAGCACTGATTCTTTGAACGCACATTGCGGCCTTGGGTCTTCCCTTGGCTTCGTCTGTCTGAGGGTCGGATCACATATCAAGAGAGCCTTCGGCGCACAAGGGAACGTGAGCCGTCGACTCGTTTTGACCGCGTCGGCAACACGGACAGCACGCTGAACACCTCACAGCGAGCGCCAACAGCGGCCACTCAAGGGCGAGACGGTGGCGACCGTCGTGCCAGAGCCCAACCGAAACGGGGGCGACCGACTGCATTGAGGATGTGGCACCTCGTTGAGACCGCCGCAGGACTTCGAGTCGGAAGGAAGCCTGCAGGGAAAGTGCGGTCGAGGTTGCGTACTCCTCTCTGCGACCGGGCGCGCAAGAGCTGCGAGAGCCACGGACGCGCAACTTTAACGCACGGTAAACACGAGGAGCGAAAGCCGGCCAGCAAAGCTTCTCCAGCCGTGCGCAAAGTGCGCGAGATCGCAGCCTTGCGTTGCGCTTGTTGCCCTCGAAGTAAGCAGGGTGTCCCGTAGACCGGGCGCTCGAACACGCTGCGGGGCCGTGCCTCCTCCAGGCTTTGCCGCGCGAACAGGGAACGTTCGCGCGCAAAGCGCAGGGAGGTGAGGAGGCTGCGCCCGACGTTTGCGGTTCGCTGCGTACGCGGTTGATGCGGAGAGCACGGCGCGACGACTTGCCGCGAAGCGGAAAAAGTCTCCCGCACGAGTTGGCGAAACGTTGGCGAAGC
>NW_027464964.1:20000-32500 GCF_043290135.1 Rhipicephalus microplus
CACCCGGGCTCGCCCCGGCTGACGCAGTTTTCGCGCCGCCCCGGCTGACGCGGTTTCGTGCCGCCCCGGCAGACGCGGTTTTCGCGCCGCCCCGGCTGACGCGGTTTCGTGCCGCCCCGGCAGACGCAGTTCGGACTTAGCACTTTTCGGCTGTGCCTGGCTGGCGGCCCACTCACTCGATCGCCATGTCTGTTTGCCACAGTTTTCCCGGTGGTGCCGCACCCGGGCTCGCCCCGGCAGACGCGTTTTTTTTTTTCTTTCGCCCCGGCTGACGCAGTTTTCGCGCCGCCCCGGCTGACGCGGTTTCGTGCCGCCCCGGCAGACGCGGTTTTTTTGCGCCGCCCCGGCTGACGCGGTTTTTGCCGCCCCGGCTGATGCAGTTCGGACTTGGCACTTTTTGGCTGAGCCTGGCTGGTGGCCCACTCACTCGATCGCCATGTCTGTTAGCCACAGTTTTCCCGGTGGTGCCGCACCCGGGCTCGCCCCGGCTGACGCAGTTTTCGCGCCGCCCCGGCAGACGCGGTTTTCGCGCCGCCCCGGCTGACGCGGTTTTTGCCGCCCCGGCTGACGCAGTTCGGACTTGGCACTTTTTGGGCTGAGCCTGGCTGGCGGCCCACTCACTCGATCGCCATGTCTGTTTGCCACAGTCTTCCCGGTGGTGCCGCACCCGGGCTCGCCCCGGCAGACGCGTTTTTTTTTTCTTTCGCCCCGGCAGACGTGGTTCCCCCCCCCCCCCTTTTCGCTCGCCCCGGCTGACGAGGTTTTCGCGCCGCCCCGGCTGACGCAGTTTTCGCGCCGCCCCGGCTGACGCGGTTTCGTGCCGCCCCGGCTGACGCGGTTTTCGCGCCGCCCCGGCTGACGCGGTTTTTGCGTCGCCCCGGCTGACACGGTTCGGACTTTGCACTTTTCGGCTGTGCCTGGCTGGCGGCCCACTCACTCGATCGCCATGTCTGTTTGCCACAGTTTTCCCGGTGGTGCCGCACCCGGGCTCGCCCCGGCTGACGCAGTTTTCGCGCCGCCCCGGCAGACGCGGTTTTCGCGCCGCCCCGGCTGACGCGGTTTCGTGCCGCCCCGGCAGACGCAGTTCGGACTTAGCACTTTTCGGCTGTGCCTGGCTGGCGGCCCACTCACTCGATCGCCATGTCTGTTTGCCACAGTTTTCCCGGTGGTGCCGCACCCGGGCTCGCCCCGGCTGACGCAGTTTTCGCGCCGCCCCGGCTGACGCGGTTTCGTGCCGCCCCGGCAGACGCGGTTTTCGCGCCGCCCCGGCTGACGCGGTTTCGTGCCGCCCCGGCAGACGCAGTTCGGACTTAGCACTTTTCGGCTGTGCCTGGCTGGCGGCCCACTCACTCGATCGCCATGTCTGTTTGCCACAGTTTTCCCGGTGGTGCCGCACCCGGGCTCGCCCCGGCAGACGCGTTTTTTTTTTTTTCTTTCGCCCCGGCTGACGCAGTTTTCACGCCGCCCCGGCTGACGCGGTTTCGTGCCGCCCCGGCAGACGCGGTTTTTTGCGCCGCCCCGGCTGACGCGGTTTTTGCCGCCCCGGCTGACGCAGTTCGGACTTAGCACTTTTCGGCTGTGCCTGGCTGGCGGCCCACTCACTCGATCGCCATGTCTGTTTGCCACAGTTTTCCCGGTGGTGCCGCACCCGGGCTCGCCCCGGCTGACGCAGTTTTCGCGCCGCCCCGGCTGACGCGGTTTCGTGCCGCCCCGGCAGACGCGGTTTTCGCGCCGCCCCGGCTGACGCGGTTTCGTGCCGCCCCGGCAGACGCAGTTCGGACTTAGCACTTTTCGGCTGTGCCTGGCTGGCGGCCCACTCACTCGATCGCCATGTCTGTTTGCCACAGTTTTCCCGGTGGTGCCGCACCCGGGCTCGCCCCGGCTGACGCAGTTTTCGCGCCGCCCCGGCTGACGCGGTTTCGTGCCGCCCCGGCAGACGCGGTTTTCGCGCCGCCCCGGCTGACGCGGTTTCGTGCCGCCCCGGCAGACGCAGTTCGGACTTAGCACTTTTCGGCTGTGCCTGGCTGGCGGCCCACTCACTCGATCGCCATGTCTGTTTGCCACAGTTTTCCCGGTGGTGCCGCACCCGGGCTCGCCCCGGCAGACGCGTTTTTTTTTTCTTTCGCCCCGGCTGACGCAGTTTTCGCGCCGCCCCGGCTGACGCGGTTTCGTGCCGCCCCGGCAGACGCGGTTTTTTTGCGCCGCCCCGGCTGACGCGGTTTTTGCCGCCCCGGCTGACGCAGTTCGGACTTGGCACTTTTTGGCTGAGCCTGGCTGGTGGCCCACTCACTCGATCGCCATGTCTGTTAGCCACAGTTTTCCCGGTGGTGCCGCACCCGGGCTCGCCCCGGCTGACGCAGTTTTCGCGCCGCCCCGGCAGACGCGGTTTTCGCGCCGCCCCGGCTGACGCGGTTTTTGCCGCCCCGGCTGACGCAGTTCGGACTTGGCACTTTTTGGGCTGAGCCTGGCTGGCGGCCCACTCACTCGATCGCCATGTCTGTTTGCCACAGTCTTCCCGGTGGTGCCGCACCCGGGCTCGCCCCGGCAGACGCGTTTTTTTTTTCTTTCGCCCCGGCAGACGTGGTTCCCCCCCCCCCCTTTTCGCTCGCCCCGGCTGACGAGGTTTTCGCGCCGCCCCGGCTGACGCAGTTTTCGCGCCGCCCCGGCTGACGCGGTTTCGTGCCGCCCCGGCTGACGCGGTTTTCGCGCCGCCCCGGCTGACGCGGTTTTTGCGTCGCCCCGGCTGACACGGTTCGGACTTTGCACTTTTCGGCTGTGCCTGGCTGGCGGCCCACTCACTCGATCGCCATGTCTGTTTGCCACAGTTTTCCCGGTGGTGCCGCACCCGGGCTTGCCCCGGCAGACGCGTTTTTTTTTTTCTTTTCGCCCCGGCTGACGCAGTTTTCGCCCCGCCCCGGCTGACGCGGTTTCGTGCCGCCCCGGCAGACGCGGTTTTTTGCGCCGCCCCGGCTGACGCGGTTTTTGCCGCCCCGGCTGACGCAGTTCGGACTTTGCACTTTTTGGCTGAGCCTGGCTGGCGGCCCACTCACTCGATCGCCATGTCTGTTTGCCACAGTTTTCCCGGTGGTGCCGCACCCGGGCTCGCCCCGGCAGACGCGTTTTTTTTTTTCCTTCGCCCCGGCAGACGTGGTTCCCCCCCCCCCCCCCTCCGTCTTTCTTTTTGTTTTTTTTTTCGCCGCGGCTGAAGTGGATTTTTCGGTGCCTCGACGCCCCGGTAGTCGCGGTTTTTCCGTTTCCGCACGGCCCCGGCTGACGCTGCTCGGTCACAGTCGCCTTTTGTGAGGATTGCAGACTTCTTGAGCGCGGGTGTTTTTTTTTTGTTGTTGTTGTTGTTTTATTACGCATTCGCTCCAGCAGACGCTGTTTAGACTTTTTGTTTCCTCTTTTATCCTGCGACGAGGTGACGAGGTTTATTCGGTGCCCCGCCGCCCCGGCTGAAGTGATTTTTCCTGTCCCGTGCCGCCCCGGCTGACGCGGTTGGGACTTCGCGTTTGTTCGGCCGCCACGGGTTTTGGCGCACTCGCTCGGTTGCTTGTTGTTGCCACTTGTTGCGAACCCAGGTTTCTTGAGCGAGCGCGGGCGTTTTTTCTTCCTTTCTTTCTTTGTTCTATGTGTTAGCGAATCGGCCTTTAATATCACACGAGGACTCACAACCAACAATTTTCAGTTTGAAGTGTAAAAAATCTGCAGGTGTTGACGTAACTGACTTGCCCCGTACCCTTGAGTACATCCATGAAGTTCTCGTAGTACTACTAAATCGCATTATTCCAAGTGGAGAAATTCCCATAAACTTGCAAACCTCTACACGAAAATCGGTGCGCGTGATAAAGTTGAAAATTATCGTCCGATATCAAATGTGCCTTCTATAACACAAATTCTAGGAAAAAAAAAAAAAACACTTGTTCGCCGTTTTCTGCGCCGTGACTGGCAGCACTCCGGCGAAGCGAAACGGGGTCGATTCGAGCACGATATCGGCGTCTTTCGACGTGCTCGCCGGCGACCGTCGCACGAGTACGTCGCACGAGCGCGTCTGCCGGGGCGCCGTTTGCGAAGCCGACGCAAAAGTGGGAACCGCCGCTCGGATGATCGCCGCTTTCGGCAGAGTGAGTGTTGGCACTCCGGGGAAGCGAAACAGCGTGAATGCGCCCACGAAATCGGCGTATTTTGAAGTGCCCGCCGGCGACCGTCGCACGAGTACGGTAAACCGCGTCAGCCGGGGCGTAGTTCGGGACGCCGACGAAAAAGTGGGAAGCGCAACTCGGATCTTCGCCGTTTTTGCAGGAGTGAGTGGCGGCCCTCCTGCGAGACCAAGAAGCATCGATTCGTGCACGAATTCGGCGCCTTTCGACGTGATCGCCGGCGACCGTCGCTCGAGTAGGGCAAACCGCGTCTGCCGGGGCGGGCTTCGGGACGCCGATGCGAAAGTGGGAAACGCTGCTCGGATGTTCGCCGTTTTTGGCCGAGTGAGTGCTGGCACTCGGGCGAAGCCAAACGGGGCCGATTACGGCACGATATCGGCGTCTTTCGACGTGCCCGGCGGCGACCGTCGCACGAGTACGGTAAACCGCGTCAGCCCGGGCGGAGTTCGGGACGCCGATGCGAAAGTGGAGAACGCCGCTCGGATCTTCGCCGTTTTTGGAGGAGTGAGTGGCGGCACTCCGGAGAAGCCAAGGAGCGCCAATTAGCGCACGATATCGGCGTCTTTCGACGCGCTCGCCGGCGACCGTCGAACGAGTAGGGCAAACCGCGTCTGCCGGGGCGGGGTTTACGACGCCGACGCAAAAGTGGGAACCGCCGCTCGGATGTTGGCCGTTTTTGGCAGAGTGAGTGCTGGCACACCGGCGACGCGAAAGAGCGCGAAAGCGCCCACGAAAGTGGCGTATTTGGACGTGCTTGACGGCGACCGCTGCAGGAGTACGAAAAACCACGTCAGCCGGGGCGAGCGACCCACGGCGGTCTGGGTGCTTATCGCTGCTATTATAGGGGCACCCCGGCAGACGCAGAAAAAAAAAATTTTTTTTCGACCTTCTTTTTTGCTGGTCGAGCTCGGGTAACCCAGGTCGCAATGGGAGCCGCGCACGAAAGCGGCGTCGCGAGACGCGTTCGCGGTCGCTAGTCGCACGAGCTCGGCAACCGCGTCAGCCGGCGCGGAGTTCGGGATGCCGACGGCTAAGTGGGTACCGCTGCTCGGATGTTCGCCGTTTTTGGCCGAGTGAGTGCTGGCACTCCGGCGAAGCGAAACGGGGCCGATTCGGGCACGATATCGGCGTATTTCGACGTGCTCGCCGGCGACCGTCGCACGAGTACGGCAAAGCGCGTCTGCCGGGGCGAGGTTTGCGATGCCGACGAAAAAGTGGGAAGCGCCGCTCGGATCTTCGCCGTTTTTGCAGGAGTGAGTGGCGGCCCTCCTGCGAGACCAAGAAGCATCGACTCGCGCACGATATCGGTGTCTTTCGACGTGCCCGCCGGCCACCGCCGCACGAGTACGGCAAACCGCGTATGCCGGGGCGGGGTTGGCGACGCCGACGCAAAAGTGGGAACCGCCACTAGGATGTTCGCCGTTTTTGGCAGAGTGAGTGCTGGCACACCGGCGACGCGAAAGAGCGCGAAAGCGCCCACGAAAGTGGCGTATTTGGACGTGCTTGACGGCGACCGCTGCAGGAGTACGAAAAACCACGTCAGCCGGGGCGAGCGACCCACGGCGGTCTGGGTGCTTATCGCTGCTATTATAGGGGCACCCCGGCAGACGCAGAAAAAAAAAATTTTTTTTCGACCTTCTTTTTTGCTGGTCGAGCTCGGGTAACCCAGGTCGCAATGGGAGCCGCGCACGAAAGCGGCGTCGCGAGACGCGTTCGCGGTCGCTAGTCGCACGAGCTCGGCAACCGCGTCAGCCGGCGCGGAGTTCGGGATGCCGACGGCTAAGTGGGTACCGCTGCTCGGATGTTCGCCGTTTTTGGCCGAGTGAGTGCTGGCACTCCGGCGAAGCGAAACGGGGCCGATTCGGGCACGATATCGGCGTATTTCGACGTGCTCGCCGGCGACCGTCGCACGAGTACGGCAAAGCGCGTCTGCCGGGGCGAGGTTTGCGATGCCGACGAAAAAGTGGGAAGCGCCGCTCGGATCTTCGCCGTTTTTGCAGGAGTGAGTGGCGGCCCTCCTGCGAGACCAAGAAGCATCGACTCGCGCACGATATCGGTGTCTTTCGACGTGCCCGCCGGCCACCGCCGCACGAGTACGGCAAACCGCGTATGCCGGGGCGGGGTTGGCGACGCCGACGCAAAAGTGGGAACCGCCACTAGGATGTTCGCCGTTTTTGGCAGAGTGAGTGCTGGCACTCCGGCGAAGCGAAAGAGCGCGAATGCGCCCACGAAAGTGGCGTGTTTGGACGTGCTTGACGACGACCACCGCAGGAAAACGAAAAACCACGTCAGCCGGGGCGAGCGACCCATGGCGGTCTGGGTGCTTATCGCTGCTATTATAGGGGCACCCCGGCAGACGCAAAAAAAAAAAAAATTTTTTTCGACATTCTTTCTTGCTCGTCGACCTCGGGTGACCCAGGTCGCAGTGGGAGCCGCGCACGAAAGCGGCGTCGCGAGACGGCTTCGCGGTCGCTAGTCGCACGAGCTCGGCAACCGCGTCTGCCGGGGCGGAGTTCGGGACGCCGACGGCTAAGTGGGAACCGCCGCTCGGATGTTCGCCGTTTGTGGCCGAGTGAGTGCTGGCACTCCGGCGAAGCCAAACGGGGCCGATTCCGGCACGATATCGGCGTCTTTCTACGTGCTCGCCGGCGACCGTCGCACGAGTACGGCAAAGTGCGTCTGCCGGGGCGGGGTTTGCGACGCGTACGCAATAGTGAGAACCGTCGCTCGGATGTTCGTCGTCTTTCGCCGAGCCAGTGCTGGCACTCCGGCGAAGCCGAACGGAGCCGATTCGGGCACGATATCGGCGTCTTTCCACGTGCTCGCCGGCGACCGTCGCACGAGTACGGTAAACCGCGTCAGCCGGGGCGGAGTTCGGGACGCCGATGCGAAAGTGGGAAGCGCCGCTCGGATCTTCGCCGTTTTTGGAGGAGTCAGTGGCGGCACTCCGGTGAAGCCAAGGTGCGCCAATTCGCGCACGATATCGGCGTCTTTCGACGTGCCCGCCGGCCACCGTCGCACGAGTACGGCAAACCTCGTCTGCCGGGGCGGGGTTTGCGACGCCGACGCAAAAGTGGGAACCGCCGCTCGGATGTTCGCCGTTTTTGGCAGAGTGAGTGCTGGCACTCCGGCGAAGCGAAAGAGCGTGAATGCGCCCACGAAAGTAGCGTATTTGGACGTGCTTGACGGCGACCGCCGCAGGAGTACGAAAAACCACGTCAGCCGGGGCGAGCGACCCACGGCGGTCTGGGTGCTTATCGCTGCTATTATAGGGGCACCCCGGCAGACGCAGAAAGAAAAAAAAAAAAAAATGGGGACATGGCGTGCGTCACCGTGCGGCTTCGCAGCGTTGCCGAAGTCGCCGAGCCCTTCGACTGAGCCGAACGGCGGACAGGGAACGTTGGTCGGCCGTTCTAACCTGTCGGTGCCACGCCGAGACGTCGTTAAGGAAAACCGCGTCGTGGGCCTCTACGACGCCGTCGAGTCGTTGTACGTTTGGTGTCCAGCGTGTCGGCGGCGAGTAGCGGACACGTCGTTCACGACTTCGGTCTTTCGCAGTCGACGCGAACTTGCGGAGAGTCGTGGTGCCTCACGTTTTCGGCAGAAACCGCGGCGGAATTTTCCCGTGCGTGCGCGCACGACCTCGGTGCTGTGCCGTCAGCGTAGTGTTGCACAAACTCGTGGCCTACCCAAGGTGCGGTACGTTTGCGGCCGTATCCTCGGTGGGAATTTCGTGAGTAGGGTCGCAAATTCTACGACCTCGGCGGGTTTGAGAGCGACGTAGACTTGTGGCACGCTCAACGTGCCACACGTTTCGGGGCACACCCGCGGTGAAATTTTCTCGAGTACGCTCGTATTAGTGCCCAAGGAGGTCTGGGTACTTATCGCTGCTATTATGTGGGGGTTCTCGTGAGCGGCGTACGCGAAAGCGACCGGGTGTCTGATATGCGGCGGGCTTCGGCCTCGTCAAGCGTGTCCTCGGGTCTGCTCCAGGGGAATCCACGGCAGTCGTCTGCAGCCTCATCCGCTTGATGCGTTAGGGGCTGGTTGTCGGACGGTGCCGTTTTACCACGATATCGAGGTGTGTTCCGTGTCGTCCTCGGGCGATTCAGATGCGAAAGCGCCGAAGACGCGGGCGTGACCCGTCGTCTGGCGGCTTTGCAGTCTCGGCTCCGTTGCTAGTTCCGGCCGGTCCACCGACAGTGCAGCGGGCTTGGGCAACCCGCACGGCGCGACCGAGTCGATGCAACGAAAAAGAGCGAGCATGAACGTGCTTCTTGCCGCACGGCTCCCACTCGTCTTTCGGGAAGGTTGTGCCGTAGCGAGCTCGAACGCCGTCATCTCGGAGTGCAAAATAAGCGTGTTGGGGCGCCTGAAGGTGGCCTCCGCCGCACACAGACTGCGTCCGGCCCGCCGAAGGCGAGGACGGACGCGCAGTCGAACGATTACCTGGTTGATCCTGCCAGTAATCATATGCTTGTCTCAAAGATTAAGCCATGCATGTCTAAGTACATGCCGAAATAAGGCGAAACCGCGAATGGCTCATTAAATCAGTTATGGTTCCTTAGATCGTTTCTTCCTACTTGGATAACTGTGGCAATTCTAGAGCTAATACATGCAGTGAGCCTGGAGCCCTTTGGGTAACGGGTGCTTTTATTAGACCAAGATCGATCGGGTTTCGGCCCGTATTGTGTGGTGACTCTGGATAACTTTGTGCTGATCGCATGGCCACGAGCCGGCGACGTTTCTTTCAAGTGTCTGCCTTATCAACTTTCGATGGTAGGTTACTTGCTTACCATGGTTGTTACGGGTAACGGAGAATCAGGGTTCGATTCCGGAGAGGGAGCCTGAGAAACGGCTACCACATCCAAGGAAGGCAGCAGGCGCGCAAATTACCCACTCCCGGCACGGGGAGGTAGTGACGAAAAATAACAATACGGGACTCTTTTGAGGCCCCGTAATTGAAATGAGTACACTCTAAATCCTTTAACGAGGATCAATTGGAGGGCAAGTCTGGTGCCAGCAGCCGCGGTAATTCCAGCTCCAATAGCGTATACTAAAGCTGCTGCGGTTAAAAAGCTCGTAGTTGGATCTCAGTTCCAGACGAGTAGTGCATCTACCCGATGCGACGGCTCGGACTGAACATCATGCCGGTTCTTTCTTGGTGCACTTCATTGTGTGCCTCGAGATGGCCGGTGCTTTTACTTTGAAAAAATTAGAGTGCTCAACGCAGGCGAGTCGCCTGAATAAACTTGCATGGAATAATAGAACAAGACCTCGTTTCTGTTCTGTTGGTTTTTGGAATACGAGGTAATGATTAAGAGGGACGGACGGGGGCATTCGTATTTGCGGCGCTAGAGGTGAAATTCTTGGACCGTCGCAAGACGAACTACTGCGAAAGCATTTGCCAAGAATGTTTTCATTGATCAAGAACGAAAGTCAGAGGTTCGAAGGCGATCAGATACCGCCCTAGTTCTGACCATAAACGATGCCAACCAGCGATCCGCCTGAGTTACTCAAATGACTCGGCGGGCAGCTTCCGGGAAACCAAAGTATTTGGGTTCCGGGGGAAGTATGGTTGCAAAGCTGAAACTTAAAGGAATTGACGGAAGGGCACCACCAGGAGTGGAGCCTGCGGCTTAATTTGACTCAACACGGGAAAACTTACCCGGCCCGGACACTGGGAGGATTGACAGATTGAGAGCTCTTTCTTGATTCGGTGGATGGTGGTGCATGGCCGTTCTTAGTTGGTGGAGCGATTTGTCTGGTTAATTCCGATAACGAACGAGACTCTAGCCTATTAAATAGGTGCGGGGTTCCCAGCACCTTACAACCTTCTTAGAGGGACAAGCGGCTCCTAGCCGCACGAAACAGAGCAATAACAGGTCTGTGATGCCCTTAGATGTCCGGGGCCGCACGCGCGCTACACTGAAGGAAGCAGCGTGTCTTTATCCCTGTCTGAAAAGACTGGGTAACCCGTGGAACTTCTTTCGTGATTGGGATAGGGGCTTGCAATTGTTCCCCTTGAACGAGGAATTCCCAGTAAGCGCGAGTCATAAGCTCGCGTTGATTACGTCCCTGCCCTTTGTACACACCGCCCGTCGCTACTACCGATTGAATGATTTAGTGAGGTCTTCGGACCGATGTCCGGCGCGGCCTTTCGGTTGCGCCGGTCTGTTGGAAAGATGACCAAACTTGATCATTTAGAGGAAGTAAAAGTCGTAACAAGGTTTCCGTAGGTGAACCTGCGGAAGGATCATTAACGGATTGTGAAGGGTGAGCGCCTCAGCTGCGTCTGCGCCCGACACTTTCTGCCGCTGACCCCGTTTGGACGCGGGGTCGGCTTTTCCCCACGGGGCTGCCTGAATGTGGAGCGGCACCCCGTGACAAATTGTTGCGCCCAGCGGACGCCAACACCGCGACCTTGGACGGTCGGCCAGGTGGCGGACGCGGGTACAAACGGCGCAACGCACTCATAGGTCGGCTTTCGACCCGCCACTGCACCGTGGCTCGAAGCGCTCGAAATGCGCGACCCGACCGCTGCGGGACCGCCTAGTACTGTAAACAGGAGCGGCGGAGCGCGAACGGCGAGTCGTGGTTACGTCGGTAGAAGGCGAGGCTGCGCGTTCCCGAAACGCCAGCCGAGTGCCCTCCCGACCGTTCGAGCGTGCAAGAACGAGACCCGACAATCGCGCGGCGACTGCCAAGTACGAGAGGAACGGCACAAGCGTCGGCGGTCGGTCAAGGAACTGGCGATGTGACGGGTCCGCTGTGCACCAGTGCATACCGTCCCGCCGTCCGCGGCAAGCGCCTCCGCGTCCTCGGGTGACGGAGGCTGCCGGTCGGTTCTTGCAGGCGAGGGATCTCGCTGGCACCGGTTCGCGTTGACGCGCGGCCGGTCATGGCACGGCGATGCGACGGCCGAGGTGCGCAGTACTCGATGGAGGAACCGCACGCTCCGATGACCGTCCCGCCCTCCGCGGCGTATGCGTACCGACCGTAATGGTTGCAGCAGCGCCGGCCGGCTTTTGAATTCGCCACACGAAACACGGTGCGAGATCGCGGTTAGGGGAGCGTCGACGTTGCCAGGCGTTTTGCTTGCTGCCGAGGGAAAGGCGGCACGGCCACGTCGCGCTCGTCGCGATTAGCGGGTCTGCGCGCTTTGGGAAGGTGCCGCAACGACTTGCCGAAAGAGGAAGCACGGAAGAACGAGGGACTTGGACGTCCCGACAATTGAACGCACTTGCGGCCAGGCCCTTGCTGGCTTCGTTCTTCCGCCTCGAGTAGGCTCGTACGCGGCTCCGGCGCCGAAAGTGGTCCTTGGCACCGACTTCGGTGGACGTGGGAAGTGCCGCGCAAGTACGGCGCGCCTGGCTCCACCTGTTGGCTAAAGTAGGCAGCCGGATCGGCATTTTGGTGTGCGGTGGCAAACCGTGGATGCGAAAAAAGCTTGTGCGATTTCGTGGAACAAAAAGCGGGGGTCCCCCTTTTTATGCGGAGGAGACCGACCCGCCTGCCGTGGTGAACCGCGACGCCACGGTAAAAACGGGAGAGGCTTGTCGATGGGACCGTGCATCCCGCGCTCCACGGAGGCCGGGAGGCGGCCGCCCGAGGAAATGTGTAGCCGTCGAGGCCCGCATCTGCGTGCACTCTTATCCAAATGGGTGTACCGCAGGCATTTTCTGGTTAGGCGGGCCAATGAGAGCGAGCACACAACGATACCTACGGGTCCGGCTTGGAGAACCGGCTTCGACGCCTCCCGAGTATTTATAGAGGGGTGGACCACGAAAGCACTCGCAAGTAGCGAAAGCGAAACGCCGTCCGAAACACACCGTTTGCTCGATTTGCGGCAGCCGAAAAAGGCGCGGCAGAGTTTTGGAGTCCAAGCGTGCGCTGAAAAGCGCCCTTCTTGGCCACTGTTTGGCCGAGTGCCAGAAACGTTTGGTTTTGACTGTACGGAATTGAACAAACACTTTTTCACGACTCTAAGCGGTGGATCACTCGGTTCTCGGGTCGATGAAGAACGCAGCCAGCTGCGAGACTTGGTGTGAATTGCAGGACACACTGAGCACTGATTCTTTGAACGCACATTGCGGCCTTGGGTCTTCCCTTGGCTTCGTCTGTCTGAGGGTCGGATCACATATCAAGAGAGCCTTCGGCGCACAAGGGAACGTGAGCCGTCGACTCGTTTTGACCGCGTCGGCAACACGGACAGCACGCTGAACACCTCACAGCGAGCGCCAACAGCGGCCACTCAAGGGCGAGACGGTGGCGACCGTCGTGCCAGAGCCCAACCGAAACGGGGGCGACCGACTGCATTGAGGATGTGGCACCTCGTTG
>NW_027464964.1:37500-42500 GCF_043290135.1 Rhipicephalus microplus
GATGTTGAAACCCAAGGGGATGAGAACGGAAACCCAGAAACAAGGACTGGAGGGAAGAGGACCTCTACAAACGGCAAACCCAGCAGTGGGGCCTACGTCAAAGGTCCTAAAAAACACAGGAAGCAATGACGACTCTGCAATTACAGACCCCACGCAAGGGGCGAAGACAGACAAGATACAGAAGAAGAAGACCAAGAGGGTGGAACAAAAACAAGTGACCAACAAAGAAGAGAAGGCAAAGAAAGAAGAACCACAAGGAGCGATGCCCGCCAAAGCTTCTCTTGAAACAGATTGGTGGAGCCCAACCGAGAATGACCAGGTAGAGGGAGGCAGCCGAGGAACCGAAACCGAAGAAGCTGAAGGAGGAGAGGTCCACCCTCAAACACAAACGGCTGCTAACGAAGGAGCGCTAGACAACTGGGACGAAGACAGAAATTCACAATCGTCACTCCCAACCAGCCGCGGAGAAAAGGGTACAGTTTTGTCTAGACTTTCCAAAGCAGACAAGAACACTATGAGGGCTCTCATTAAAATCTCTACATTGACGGGCGGCGACGAGGCGGTAGCCCAGCAGATTGAAGCGATAATCTCCGAACAAGCTAAATTGAAAAACCTGTTAATGGAACAGGCCCAACAGATTGCGTTCCAAAAAGGCAGGATCGAAGAATTGGAGAAAAGAAGACAAGAAGAACCACTCGAACAAAGGGAAGAGCCAACACAGAGCAACACTCCCGCAACCGAGAGCCGATCAACCTATGCTCTGGTGGTATCTTCCGGAACAATGGAGAAAAAAGAGGTCGCATCGCTTCTGAGGCAGCGGGTGGATCCCCTCGACCTGGGAATCCAAGAAGCAACAATTCGGCCAGGGAGAGAGGGAATTGTCGTGATGACGAAGTCAAAAGAAGACTCAGCTAAGATTCTCCAGTTCATTCAGAAGGACAGAGAACTGAGAAATGTTGAAGCCAAGCTCCCAAAGGAGAACAGGATCCATAAGAAAATAATTGGACTCGAGGATGAAATTGACGAGGTCAATCTCCCAGCCCGAATCGTCAGGCAAAACCGTTTGGTGTGCTCGCCAGAAGACATAACAATAAAGAAGACATGGCCGGGCAAGAGAGGCAAGACAGTGATTCTTGCCCTAAATCGAAGTGCAAACAAAGCAATCGGAAGCCGAACTGCACTGAACATCGGCTGGTCACGATGCCCGATCTTTGACGACATCTTTTGGCCCAGATGCACAAGATGCGCCATGCACGGCCACATTGCTCCCGATTGCGATGGCCCCCAGCGCTGCATTAACTGTGGCCAACGAGGTCACTACCAAAGAGAATGTGAAGCAGAATCGCACTGCAACATCTGCGAGACTGAGGGTCGCACGGAGACAGATCATTCTATGATGTCCAGGGAATGCCCGGTATACATAACAAAGGTACAGGCCGAGAAAGGCAAAATTCTAGCTAGACTAAACTAAGAGTACCCAACACACAGGCACAATGGCGAATAGCACTGAAATACAAATAATACAGGTAAATTTAGGCAGGGCATTTAAGGCAAATCAGTCACTAAACAATTTTCAACAAGAAGAAGAATTCGACATATCCGTACTCCAAGAACCATATTCGCTCAACAACAAAATCATAGGGTTTCCGCTAAAGCATAAAGTTATAGCCAACAACAAAGACCCGAAGACAGCCATCATAATACACAAAGAAAATATAACCGCTTTCCCAATTATTATAGAACAAAAACTAATAGCAGTCAAGATAAATAAAGGTGAAAGAGAATTGGTAATTATCAACTGCTACTGTCCTCCGAATGAAAACGTCGAGCTGGCAATGTCAGCAATAGGAAACATTTTACAGAAATTTATAGACATTAACACGATAATAATGGGTGACTTCAACTCAAAACATCAAATTTGGGGAAGCACGGAGACGGATGAGAAAGGTGAAAAAGTATTAGAATTCACAGTATTACACAACCTGACATTATTAAATGCCAAAGAATCACCTCCGACATTTAAAACAAGTAGGGCGAGGGGTTGGATTGACCTCACCATATGTGACGCAAACCTAAACCAGGATATTAAAAGCTGGGAAGTACTTAAAACCTATAATCACAGCGATCACAGATACATTAAAGTTGTTATTAAAAATGAAGAACTTCCAGAGGAATATGGCCTAACGTTAAAAGGGCAAACAAAAGTCATGGAAAAGTTGCAAATTGATCCCTGGTTTGAGGAAGTCCAGGGGAAAATAAACACGAAGGAAAGTATTGAAGAAATAGTGAATACGCTACACGAGAAAATCGAGAAACTTAAGAAGGAATTCAGTAAAAAGAAAAAACCTTCTAAACAAAAACCGAATACTTGGTGGTCAAGAGACCTAGAAATTGAAAGGAAGAGAGTCAGAGCACTACGAAGGAGGTATCAAAAGGCGAAAGGGGATATCAGAGAACAATACAAAAAGGAATACTATAAAGAACATGACACGTATAACAACATGATAGAACAGGCTAAAAACAACAGTTGGAAAACTCTATGTACTAAGGCTACGAAAAATCCATTCATCCTACCGTATAAAATTGCACGAAATAAGATGAAAACCAAGGTTATGTTTAGAAGCATCACAAAAGAAAATGGAGAAGTCACAAAGACTCTTCAGGAAACAATAGAACACATTCTAGGAAATTTATACCCTAACTGCATGGAAAATGACGAGCCAGGACACAGTCAAATACAATCAAGCAACGACACAATAAACAATAACAAACAGGGAGGAAATTGGACATCGGGAGCAGAAATGAGAGAAAGAAATTTACCCAGTGATGACCTCCCATTTACAGAGATTGAAGTAACGCAGATAGTAAAAAATCTGAGGAAAGATGTAACCCCCGGACCAGACAACCTAAAAACTAACCTCATACAAGTGATGTATGAAAGGCATAAGACTTTCTTTGTCAATCTTTTTAATGCATGCTTAAAGCACGGACATTTTCCTCAAAGATGGAAAGAATCTAAAATTATATTGATTCCAAAAGGGAACGGAGAGGACAAATCCGAGGAAAACAAATATCGCCCAATAGCTATTAACTCGATTTTGGGAAAAATATTAGAAAAGCTCATAAAAGATAGAATCTATTATTTCTTGTTTAAAAATCACCATTTTAACAAAAAACAATTTGGATTTACCCATGGGACATCAACAACCACGGCATTGGAAGAAATAATCAAACGAATAAACCAAGCGAAAATTGATAAGCTAAACAGCATGCTAATAGCACTAGATATTAAAAACGCATTCAATTCTATAAAACCCGAAGTAGTTATTCAGAAATTAGAAGAATATAAGTGTCCCAACAACCTAATAAAACTGGCGGACAATATTCTACGGAACAGGAAAATAATCTATGAAACAGATGGAGTAAAAATTAAGAAAACACTAACTTCAGGTTCCCCACAGGGGTCACCTTTAAGCCCACTCTGTTGGAATATAACAATAGGCGACCTATTAGAAACTCAGCTTCAAGAAGGAGTACACATCCAAGCCTTTGCGGACGACGTGGTGTTACACATAAAGTTCCGCTCAAGAAAAGAGGTGGAGGAAAAAGCTACGAAGGCACTAACACTAATAAATCAGTGGGCACATCAAAAAGGAATAACCCTGAATAAGGAAAAATCGGAATATATGATAATCGGAAAGCAGTACATTAGCCATCAACCCCAAATAAAAATCGGACAGGATAAAATCAAAATGGTTAACGAAATGAAAATTCTAGGGGTGGTCTTGGACACAAAACTAACATTCCTCCCACATCTAAAATACTTAAAAAGAAAAGTAGACGAAGTCACGTATAATTTAAGTCGTACAATAAAAGACGACAAACATACAAATAGAAACACACTACAGTTAATATATAAAAGGGGTATAGAACGAATGGTTACATACGCCTCCCCAGCATGGTATAGCCGAAAAACCATTTTTATTAAAAAACTGAAATCAATCCAAAGATTACCTTTATTATTAATAACTAAATCATTCAAAACAACATCAAATCTTTCACTCAACATATTAGCAAACATTCCACCTCTCCATTTGACAATCGAAAAAGAAAACGAATTACACTACATACTTAAGAAAGGAAAGAACTTCACATGGCAACAGAAAGTATACACCGAAAACGAAATAATGAAGAAACACGACCAATGGCAAGATCATCCAGCAAATAAAGTTAGCATACCCTTTGGAACAACAGAGGAAGAAGCAGACTTCAAAATATACACAGACGGATCAAAGAAAGAAAAAGAAACAGGAGCGGCATTTATAATACTAAACAAAGATAACCAAATCCAAACAGTGAAAAAATATAAACTTCCAGAACACAGCAGTAATTACGAGGCTGAGATCATTGCAATCCAGAAAGCAATAGAACATATCTGGCCTCTACAAGCTTTCGTTAAATACCAGCTTTTTACAGACAGCCAATCTGCACTTCTGGCAATAAAAAATCCAGATAACCTAAATCCAATTATTTGTAACATCAGGAAAACCTTAAGCCAAACACAAAGTAAAGATATTAAACTGACCTACGTAAAAGCACACAGTGGGAATATAGGGAACACATTAGCCGACGAATGCGCAAAAGAAGCGAGCAAAGACGGAGAGGAAATATTTGTTCCCATAACGAAAACAGTTATAGCAAAAGAATTAAAGAAAAAGTTAAACGACGAGTGGAATGAATTATGGAAGAAAGAAGGCAAGCATAGCTACACATTTACATGGATAAGAAATACAAATTTCATTCCGCCACATTTTCCAACTAATTACTACACATCACAGGCAATAACAGGACATGGAAGATTTCCATTCTACTTTACACGATTCGGAATACTGCAACAAGCGACATGTTATTGTTCAAACATAATAGAAAGTTTTGACCACTACTTACAGCAATGTCCCATTGTAACAAACGAAAGAAAGGAACTAAAAAGAATTTTAGGA
>NW_027464964.1:47500-57500 GCF_043290135.1 Rhipicephalus microplus
GCCACAGTTTTCCCGGTGGTGCCGCACCCGGGCTCGCCCCGGCAGACGCGTTTTTTTTTTTTTCTTTCGCCCCGGCTGACGCAGTTTTCGCGCCGCCCCGGCTGACGCGGTTTCGTGCCGCCCCGGCAGACGCGGTTTTTTGCGCCGCCCCGGCTGACGCGGTTTTTGCCGCCCCGGCTGACGCAGTTCGGACTTAGCACTTTTTGGCTGAGCCTGGCTGGTGGCCCACTCACTCGATCGCCATGTCTGTTAGCCACAGTTTTCCCGGTGGTGCCGCACCCGGGCTCGCCCCGGCTGACGCAGTTTTCGCGCCGCCCCGGCTGACGCGGTTTCGTGCCGCCCCGGCAGACGCGGTTTTCGCGCCGCCCCGGCTGACGCGGTTTTTGCCGCCCCGGCTGACGCAGTTCGGACTTAGCACTTTTCGGCTGTGCCTGGCTGGCGGCCCACTCACTCGATCGCCATGTCTGTTTGCCACAGTTTTCCCGGTGGTGCCGCACCCGGGCTCGCCCCGGCTGACGCAGTTTTCGCGCCGCCCCGGCTGACGCGGTTTCGTGCCGCCCCGGCAGACGCGGTTTTCGCGCCGCCCCGGCTGACGCGGTTTCGTGCCGCCCCGGCAGACGCGGTTTTTTGCCGCCCCAGCTGACGCAGTTCGGACTTAGCACTTTTTGGCTGAGCCTTGCTGGCGACCCACTCACTCGATCGCCATGTCTGTTTGCCACAGTTTTCCCGGTGGTGCCGCACCCGGGCTCGCCCCGGCAGACGCGTTTTTTTTTTTCTTTCGCCCCGGCTGACGCAGTTTTCGCGCCGCCCCGGCAGACGCGGTTTTCGCGCCGCCCCGGCAGACGCGGTTTTTTGCGCCGCCCCGGCTGACGCGGTTTTTTGCCGCCCCGGCTGACGCAGTTCGGACTTGGCACTTTTTGGCTGAGCCTGGCTGGCGGCCCACTCACTCGATCGCCATGTCTGTTTGCCACAGTTTTCCCGGTGGTGCCGCACCCGGGCTCGCCCCGGCTGACGCAGTTTTCGCGCCGCCCCGGCTGACGCGGTTTCGTGCCGCCCCGGCAGACGCGGTTTTTTGCGCCGCCCCGGCTGACGCGGTTTTTTGCCGCCCCGGCTGACACGGTTCGGACTTTGCACTTTTCGGCTGTGCCTGGCTGGCGGCCCACTCACTCGATCGCCATGTCTGTTTGCCACAGTTTTCCCGGTGGTGCCGCACCCGGGCTCGCCCCGGCAGACGCGTTTTTTTTTTTTTTTCTTTCGCCCCGGCTGACGCAGTTTTCGCGCCGCCCCGGCTGACGCGGTTTCGTGCCGCCCCGGCAGACGCGGTTTTTTGCGCCGCCCCGGCTGACGTGGTTTTTGCCGCCCCGGCTGACGCAGTTCGGACTTTGCACTTTTTGGCTGAGCCTGGCTGGCGGCCCACTCACTCGATCGCCATGTCTGTTTGCCACAGTTTTCCCGGTGGTGCCGCACCCGGGCTCGCCCCGGCAGACGCGTTTTTTTTTTTCCTTCGCCCCGGCAGACGTGGTTCCCCCCCCCCCCTCCGTCTTTCTTTTTGTTTTTTTTTTTCGCCGCGGCTGAAGTGGATTTTTCGGTGCCTCGACGCCCCGGTAGTCGCGGTTTTTCCGTTTCCGCACGGCCCCGGCTGACGCTGCTCGGTCACAGTCGCCTTTTGTGGTGATTGCAGACTTCTTGAGCGCGGGTGTTTTTTTTTTTTGTTGTTGTTGTTGTTTTATTACGCATTCGCTCCAGCAGACGCTGTTTAGACTTTTTGTTTCCTCTTTTATCCTGCGACGAGGTGACGAGGTTTATTCGGTGCCCCGCCGCCCCGGCTGAAGTGATTTTTCCTGTCCCGTGCCGCCCCGGCTGACGCGGTTGGGACTTCGCGTTTGTTCGGCCGCCACGGGTTTTGGCGCACTCGCTCGGTTGCTTGTTGTTGCCACTTGTTGCGAACCCAGGTTTCTTGAGCGAGCGCGGGCGTTTTTTCTTCCTTTCTTTCTTTGTTCTATGTGTTAGCGAATCGGCCTTTAATATCACACGAGGACTCACAACCAACAATTTTCAGTTTGAAGTGTAAAAAATCTGCAGGTGTTGACGTAACTGACTTGCCCCGTACCCTTGAGTACATCCATGAAGTTCTCGTAGTACTACTAAATCGCATTATTCCAAGTGGAGAAATTCCCATAAACTTGCAAACCTCTACACGAAAATCGGTGCGCGTGATAAAGTTGAAAATTATCGTCCGATATCAAATGTGCCTTCTATAACACAAATTCTAGGAAAAAAAAAAAAAAAACACTTGTTCGCCGTTTTCTGCGCCGTGACTGGCAGCACTCCGGCGAAGCGAAACGGGGTCGATTCGAGCACGATATCGGCGTCTTTCGACGTGCTCGCCGGCGACCGTCGCACGAGTACGTCGCACGAGCGCGTCTGCCGGGGCGCCGTTTGCGAAGCCGACGCAAAAGTGGGAACCGCCGCTCGGATGATCGCCGCTTTCGGCAGAGTGAGTGTTGGCACTCCGGGGAAGCGAAACAGCGTGAATGCGCCCACGAAATCGGCGTATTTTGAAGTGCCCGCCGGCGACCGTCGCACGAGTACGGTAAACCGCGTCAGCCGGGGCGTAGTTCGGGACGCCGACGAAAAAGTGGGAAGCGCAACTCGGATCTTCGCCGTTTTTGCAGGAGTGAGTGGCGGCCCTCCTGCGAGACCAAGAAGCATCGATTCGTGCACGAATTCGGCGCCTTTCGACGTGATCGCCGGCGACCGTCGCTCGAGTAGGGCAAACCGCGTCTGCCGGGGCGGGCTTCGGGACGCCGATGCGAAAGTGGGAAACGCTGCTCGGATGTTCGCCGTTTTTGGCCGAGTGAGTGCTGGCACACGGGCGAAGCCAAACGGGGCCGATTACGGCACGATATCGGCGTCTTTCGACGTGCCCGCCGGCGACCGTCGCACGAGTACGGTAAACCGCGTCAGCCCGGGCGGAGTTCGGGACGCCGATGCGAAAGTGGAGAACGCCGCTCGGATCTTCGCCGTTTTTGGAGGAGTGAGTGGCGGCACTCCGGAGAAGCCAAGGAGCGCCAATTAGCGCACGATATCGGCGTCTTTCGACGCGCTCGCCGGCGACCGTCGCACGAGTAGGGCAAACCGCGTCTGCCGGGGCGGGGTTTACGACGCCGACGCAAAAGTGGGAACCGCCGCTCGGATGTTGGCCGTTTTTGGCAGAGTGAGTGCTGGCACTCCGGCGACGCGAAAGAGCGCGAATGCGCCCACGAAAGTGGCGTATTTGGACGTGCGTGACGGCGACCGCTGCAGGAGTACGAAAAACCACGTCAGCCGGGGCGAGCGACACACGGCGGTCTGGGTGCTTATCGCTGCTATTATAGGGGCACCCCGGCAGACGCAGAAAAAAAAAAAAAAATTTTCGACCTTCTTTTTTGCTGGTCGAGCTCGGGTAACCCAGGTCGCAATGGGAGCCGCGCACGAAAGCGGCGTCGCGAGACGCGTTCGCGGTCGCTAGTCGCACGAGCTCGGCAACCGCGTCAGCCGGCGCGGAGTTCGGGATGCCGACGGCTAAGTGGGTACCGCTGCTCGGATGTTCGCCGTTTTTGGCCGAGTGAGTGCTGGCACTCCGGTGAAGCCAAGGAGCGCCAATTCGTGCACGATATCGGCGTCTTTCGACGTGCCCGCCGGCCACCGCCGCACGAGTACGGCAAACCGCGTCTGCCGGGGCGGGGTTCGCGACGCGTACGCAATAGTGGGAACCGTCGCTCGGATGTTCGTCGTCTTTGGCCGAGCGAGTGCTGGCACTCCGGCGAAGCGAAACGGGGCCGATTCGGGCACGATATCGGCGTATTTCGACGTGCTCGCCGGCGACCGTCGCACGAGTACGGCAAAGCGCGTCTGCCGGGGCGAGGTTTGCGACGCCGACGAAAAAGTGGGAAGCGCCGCTCGGATCTTCGCCGTTTTTGCAGGAGTGAGTGGCGGCCCTCCTGCGAGACCAAGAAGCATCGACTCGCGCACGATATCGGTGTCTTTCGACGTGCCCGCCGGCCACCGCCGCACGAGTACGGCAAACCGCGTATGCCGGGGCGGGGTTGGCGACGCCGACGCAAAAGTGGGAACCGCCACTAGGATGTTCGCCGTTTTTGGCAGAGTGAGTGCTGGCACTCCGGCGAAGCGAAAGAGCGCGAATGCGCCCACGAAAGTGGCGTGTTTGGACGTGCTTGACGACGACCACCGCAGGAAAACGAAAAACCACGTCAGCCGGGGCGAGCGACCCATGGCGGTCTGGGTGCTTATCGCTGCTATTATAGGGGCACCCCGGCAGACGCAAAAAAAAAAAAAAAATTTTTTCGACATTCTTTTTTGCTCGTCGACCTCGGGTGACCCAGGTCGCAGTGGGAGCCGCGCACGAAAGCGGCGTCGCGAGACGGCTTCGCGGTCGCTAGTCGCACGAGCTCGGCAACCGCGTCTGCCGGGGCGGAGTTCGGGACGCCGACGGCTAAGTGGGAACCGCCGCTCGGATGTTCGCCGTTTGTGGCCGAGTGAGTGCTGGCACTCCGGCGAAGCCAAACGGGGCCGATTCCGGCACGATATCGGCGTCTTTCTACGTGCTCGCCGGCGACCGTCGCACGAGTACGGCAAAGTGCGTCTGCCGGGGCGGGGTTTGCGACGCGTACGCAATAGTGAGAACCGTCGCTCGGATGTTCGTCGTCTTTCGCCGAGCCAGTGCTGGCAATCCGGCGAAGCCGAACGGAGCCGATTCGGGCACGATATCGGCGTCTTTCCACGTGCTCGCCGGCGACCGTCGCACGAGTACGGTAAACCGCGTCAGCCGGGGCGGAGTTCGGGACGCCGATGCGAAAGTGGGAAGCGCCGCTCGGATCTTCGCCGTTTTTGGAGGAGTCAGTGGCGGCACTCCGGTGAAGCCAAGGTGCGCCAATTCGCGCACGATATCGGCGTCTTTCGACGTGCCCGCCGGCCACCGTCGCACGAGTACGGCAAACCTCGTCTGCCGGGGCGGGGTTTGCGACGCCGACGCAAAAGTGGGAACCGCCGCTCGGATGTTCGCCGTTTTTGGCAGAGTGAGTGCTGGCACTCCGGCGAAGCGAAAGAGCGCGAATGCGCCCACGAAAGTGGCGTGTTTGGACGTGCTTGACGACGACCACCGCAGGAAAACGAAAAACCACGTCAGCCGGGGCGAGCGACCCATGGCGGTCTGGGTGCTTATCGCTGCTATTATAGGGGCACCCCGGCAGACGCAAAAAAAAAAAAAAATTTTTTTCGACATTCTTTTTTGCTCGTCGACCTCGGGTGACCCAGGTCGCAGTGGGAGCCGCGCATGAAAGCGGCGTCGCGAGACGGCTTCGCGGTCGCTAGTCGCACGAGCTCGGCAACCGCGTCTGCCGGGGCGGAGTTCGGGACGCCGACGGCTAAGTGGGAACCGCCGCTCGGATGTTCGCCGTTTGTGGCCGAGTGAGTGCTGGCACTCCGGCGAAGCCAAACGGGGCCGATTCCGGCACGATATCGGCGTCTTTCTACGTGCTCGCCGGCGACCGTCGCACGAGTACGGCAAAGTGCGTCTGCCGGGGCGGGGTTTGCGACGCGTACGCAATAGTGAGAACCGTCGCTCGGATGTTCGTCGTCTTTCGCCGAGCCAGTGCTGGCACTCCGGCGAAGCCGAACGGAGCCGATTCGGGCACGATATCGGCGTCTTTCCACGTGCTCGCCGGCGACCGTCGCACGAGTACGGTAAACCGCGTCAGCCGGGGCGGAGTTCGGGACGCCGATGCGAAAGTGGGAAGCGCCGCTCGGATCTTCGCCGTTTTTGGAGGAGTCAGTGGCGGCACTCCGGTGAAGCCAAGGTGCGCCAATTCGCGCACGATATCGGCGTCTTTCGACGTGCCCGCCGGCCACCGTCGCACGAGTACGGCAAACCTCGTCTGCCGGGGCGGGGTTTGCGACGCCGACGCAAAAGTGGGAACCGCCGCTCGGATGTTCGCCGTTTTTGGCAGAGTGAGTGCTGGCACTCCGGCGAAGCGAAAGAGCGTGAATGCGCCCACGAAAGTAGCGTATTTGGACGTGCTTGACGGCGACCGCCGCAGGAGTACGAAAAACCACGTCAGCCGGGGCGAGCGACCCACGGCGGTCTGGGTGCTTATCGCTGCTATTATAGGGGCACCCCGGCAGACGCAGAAAGAAAAAAAAAAATGGGGACATGGCGTGCGTCACCGTGCGGCTTCGCAGCGTTGCCGAAGTCGCCGAGCCCTTCGACTGAGCCGAACGGCGGACAGGGAACGTTGGTCGGCCGTTCTAACCTGTCGGTGCCACGCCGAGACGTCGTTAAGGAAAACCGCGTCGTGGGCCTCTACGACGCCGTCGAGTCGTTGTACGTTTGGTGTCCAGCGTGTCGGCGGCGAGTAGCGGACACGTCGTTCACGACTTCGGTCTTTCGCAGTCGACGCGAACTTGCGGAGAGTCGTGGTGCCTCACGTTTTCGGCAGAAACCGCGGCGGAATTTTCCCGTGCGTGCGCGCACGACCTCGGTGCTGTGCCGTCAGCGTAGTGTTGCACAAACTCGTGGCCTACCCAAGGTGCGGTACGTTTGCGGCCGTATCCTCGGTGGGAATTTCGTGAGTAGGGTCGCAAATTCTACGACCTCGGCGGGTTTGAGAGCGACGTAGACTTGTGGCACGCTCAACATGCCACACGTTTCGGGGCACACCCGCGGTGAAATTTTCTCGAGTACGCTCGTATTAGGGCCCAAGGAGGTCTGGGTACTTATCGCTGCTATTATGTGGGGGTTCTCGTGAGCGGCGTACGCGAAAGCGACCGGGTGTCTGATATGCGGCGGGCTTCGGCCTCGTCAAGCGTGTCCTCGGGTCTGCTCCAGGGGAATCCACGGCAGTCGTCTGCAGCCTCATCCGCTTGATGCGTTAGGGGCTGGTTGTCGGACGGTGCCGTTTTACCACGATATCGAGGTGTGTTCCGTGTCGTCCTCGGGCGATTCAGATGCGAAAGCGCCGAAGACGCGGGCGTGACCCGTCGTCTGGCGGCTTTGCAGTCTCGGCTCCGTTGCTAGTTCCGGCCGGTCCACCGACAGTGCAGCGGGCTTGGGCAACCCGCACGGCGCGACCGAGTCGATGCAACGAAAAAGAGCGAGCATGAACGTGCTTCTTGCCGCACGGCTCCCACTCGTCTTTCGGGAAGGTTGTGCCGTAGCGAGCTCGAACGCCGTCATCTCGGAGTGCAAAATAAGCGTGTTGGGGCGCCTGAAGGTGGCCTCCGCCGCACACAGACTGCGTCCGGCCCGCCGAGGGCGAGGACGGACGCGCAGTCGAACGATTACCTGGTTGATCCTGCCAGTAATCATATGCTTGTCTCAAAGATTAAGCCATGCATGTCTAAGTACATGCCGAAATAAGGCGAAACCGCGAATGGCTCATTAAATCAGTTATGGTTCCTTAGATCGTTTCTTCCTACTTGGATAACTGTGGCAATTCTAGAGCTAATACATGCAGTGAGCCTGGAGCCCTTTGGGTAACGGGTGCTTTTATTAGACCAAGATCGATCGGGTTTCGGCCCGTATTGTGTGGTGACTCTGGATAACTTTGTGCTGATCGCATGGCCACGAGCCGGCGACGTTTCTTTCAAGTGTCTGCCTTATCAACTTTCGATGGTAGGTTACTTGCTTACCATGGTTGTTACGGGTAACGGAGAATCAGGGTTCGATTCCGGAGAGGGAGCCTGAGAAACGGCTACCACATCCAAGGAAGGCAGCAGGCGCGCAAATTACCCACTCCCGGCACGGGGAGGTAGTGACGAAAAATAACAATACGGGACTCTTTTGAGGCCCCGTAATTGAAATGAGTACACTCTAAATCCTTTAACGAGGATCAATTGGAGGGCAAGTCTGGTGCCAGCAGCCGCGGTAATTCCAGCTCCAATAGCGTATACTAAAGCTGCTGCGGTTAAAAAGCTCGTAGTTGGATCTCAGTTCCAGACGAGTAGTGCATCTACCCGATGCGACGGCTCGGACTGAACATCATGCCGGTTCTTTCTTGGTGCACTTCATTGTGTGCCTCGAGATGGCCGGTGCTTTTACTTTGAAAAAATTAGAGTGCTCAACGCAGGCGAGTCGCCTGAATAAACTTGCATGGAATAATAGAACAAGACCTCGTTTCTGTTCTGTTGGTTTTTGGAATACGAGGTAATGATTAAGAGGGACGGACGGGGGCATTCGTATTGCGGCGCTAGAGGTGAAATTCTTGGACCGTCGCAAGACGAACTACTGCGAAAGCATTTGCCAAGAATGTTTTCATTGATCAAGAACGAAAGTCAGAGGTTCGAAGGCGATCAGATACCGCCCTAGTTCTGACCATAAACGATGCCAACCAGCGATCCGCCTGAGTTACTCAAATGACTCGGCGGGCAGCTTCCGGGAAACCAAAGTATTTGGGTTCCGGGGGAAGTATGGTTGCAAAGCTGAAACTTAAAGGAATTGACGGAAGGGCACCACCAGGAGTGGAGCCTGCGGCTTAATTTGACTCAACACGGGAAAACTTACCCGGCCCGGACACTGGGAGGATTGACAGATTGAGAGCTCTTTCTTGATTCGGTGGATGGTGGTGCATGGCCGTTCTTAGTTGGTGGAGCGATTTGTCTGGTTAATTCCGATAACGAACGAGACTCTAGCCTATTAAATAGGTGCGGGGTTCCCAGCACCTTACAACCTTCTTAGAGGGACAAGCGGCTCCTAGCCGCACGAAACAGAGCAATAACAGGTCTGTGATGCCCTTAGATGTCCGGGGCCGCACGCGCGCTACACTGAAGGAAGCAGCGTGTCTTTATCCCTGTCTGAAAAGACTGGGTAACCCGTGGAACTTCTTTCGTGATTGGGATAGGGGCTTGCAATTGTTCCCCTTGAACGAGGAATTCCCAGTAAGCGCGAGTCATAAGCTCGCGTTGATTACGTCCCTGCCCTTTGTACACACCGCCCGTCGCTACTACCGATTGAATGATTTAGTGAGGTCTTCGGACCGATGTCCGGCGCGGCCTTTCGGTTGCGCCGGTCTGTTGGAAAGATGACCAAACTTGATCATTTAGAGGAAGTAAAAGTCGTAACAAGGTTTCCGTAGGTGAACCTGCGGAAGGATCATTAACGGATTGTGAAGGGTGAGCGCCTCAGCTGCGTCTGCGCCCGACACTTTCTGCCGCTGACCCCGTTTGGACGCGGGGTCGGCTTTTCCCCACGGGGCTGCCTGAATGTGGAGCGGCACCCCGTGACAAATTGTTGCGCCCAGCGGACGCCAACACCGCGACCTTGGACGGTCGGCCAGGTGGCGGACGCGGGTACAAACGGCGCAACGCACTCATAGGTCGGCTTTCGACCCGCCACTGCACCGTGGCTCGAAGCGCTCGAAATGCGCGACCCGACCGCTGCGGGACCGCCTAGTACTGTAAACAGGAGCGGCGGAGCGCGAACGGCGAGTCGTGGTTACGTCGGTAGAAGGCGAGGCTGCGCGTTCCCGAAACGCCAGCCGAGTGCCCTCCCGACCGTTCGAGCGTGCAAGAACGAGACCCGACAATCGCGCGGCGACTGCCAAGTACGAGAGGAACGGCACAAGCGTCGGCGGTCGGTCAAGGAACTGGCGATGTGACGGGTCCGCTGTGCACCAGTGCATACCGTCCCGCCGTCCGCGGCAAGCGCCTCCGCGTCCTCGGGTGACGGAGGCTGCCGGTCGGTTCTTGCAGGCGAGGGATCTCGCTGGCACCGGTTCGCGTTGACGCGCGGCCGGTCATGGCACGGCGATGCGACGGCCGAGGTGCGCAGTACTCGATGGAGGAACCGCACGCTCCGATGACCGTCCCGCCCTCCGCGGCGTATGCGTACCGACCGTAATGGTTGCAGCAGCGCCGGCCGGCTTTTGAATTCGCCACACGAAACACGGTGCGAGATCGCGGTTAGGGGAGCGTCGACGTTGCCAGGCGTTTTGCTTGCTGCCGA
>NW_027464964.1:65000-77500 GCF_043290135.1 Rhipicephalus microplus
GGAACGGCGCGGAGAGGGCTCGAGACAAAGCTCGACCCTAAACCGCGCCAAGTACGGAGGGAACAGCGCGGCTAAGGGCTCGAAACAAACCCTGAACCGCGCCAAGTACGAAAGGAACGGCGCGCAGTAGGGGTTTAAAACAAAGCTGGTCCCAAAACCGCGCCAAGTACGAAAGGAACAGCGCGGTCGAGACTCGGAAGAAAAAGCTTTCAAAGTGTCGTAGCACGATGCACACTGCTGTTCGTGTGGAACAAACGTGACTACCGTGCTGTACGGTGGAGTTCTGTGCGCAAAAGCGGCGGGTGTGTTTCTAAGCACCACAGCGTTGTGTCAAAAAAGAGGTGCCTGAGAGAAACGCATGCGACTGCCGTGCTTTGCGGCATAGCACCGTGCGCAAAAACGGTGCGCATGCAAGAGGTGTCAGAGCTAGCGAACTTTTGCCACGAGCAACAGGTCACTAAAAGCCTATAGATGACGGTGTTGGAGGAAAAGAAAAATATCGAGAAAGCACTGCGGTGTGCCGTGCGTAGGGACGGGCGCGCGTGCCACATGCCGCCGAAATATGGGTGTCGGAGAAAACAGAGTGCCGCGCGTAACGAGGGGCGCGCGTGTTACAGAGAGATATGCCCAAACGCATGAAAGTGTACGCAGGTGTCCTAAGGCAGTTTTTTTTTTTTTCCTCATTTTGATGTCGCCCCGGCTGACGTGGTTTTCGTTTTTCCGTGCCGCCCCGGCTGACGCGGTTTTCGTTTTTCCGTGCCGCCCCGGCTGACGCAGTTTTTGCGCCGCCCCGGCTGACGCGGTTTTCGCGCCGCCCCGGCTGACGCGGTTCCGACTTTGCACTTTTTGGCTCACCCCGGCTGGCGGCCCACTCACTCGATCGCCAGGTCTGTTTGCCCCGGTGGTTCCACCGCCAGGCTTAAGCGCGAACTTTTTTTGTTTGTTTTCTTTTGATTAAGCGCAAGCTTTTTTCTTTGTTTTCTTTTGATTAAGCGCGGGCTTTTTTCTTTGTTTTTTTTGCATTCGCCCCGGCAGACGCGGTTTTTGCGCCGCCCCGGCTGACGCGGTTTTTGCCGCCCCGGCTGACGCAGTTCGGACTTAGCACTTTTCGGCTGTGCCTGGCTGGCGGCCCACTCACTCGATCGCCATGTCTGTTTGCCACAGTTTTCCCGGTGGTGCCGCACCCGGGCTCGCCCCGGCTGACGCGGTTTCGTGCCGCCCCGGCAGACGCGGTTTTCGCGCCGCCCCGGCTGACGCGGTTTCGTGCCGCCCCGGCAGACGCGGTTTTTTGCCGCCCCGGCTGACGCAGTTCGGACTTGGCACTTTTTGGCTGAGCCTTGCTGGCGGCCCACTCACTCGATCGCCATGTCTGTTTGCCACAGTTTTCCCGGTGGTGCCGCACCCGGGCTCGCCCCGGCAGACGCGTTTTTTTTTTCTTTCGCCCCGGCTGACGCAGTTTTCGCGCCGCCCCGGCAGACGCGGTTTTCGCGCCGCCCCGGCAGACGCGGTTTTTTGCGCCGCCCCGGCTGACGCAGTTCGGACTTGGCACTTTTTGGCTGAGCCTGGCTGGCGGCCCACTCACTCGATCGCCATGTCTGTTTGCCACAGTTTTCCCGGTGGTGCCGCACCCGGGCTCGCCCCGGCTGACGCAGTTTTCGCGCCGCCCCGGCTGACGCGGTTTCGTGCCGCCCCGGCAGACGCGGTTTTTTGCGCCGCCCCGGCTGACGCGGTTTTTTGCCGCCCCGGCTGACGCAGTTCGGACTTGGCACTTTTCGGCTGTGCCTGGCTGGCGGCCCACTCACTCGATCGCCATGTCTGTTTGCCACAGTTTTCCCGGTGGTGCCGCACCCGGGCTCGCCCCGGCAGACGCGTTTTTTTTTTTTCTTTCGCCCCGGCTGACGCAGTTTTCGCGCCGCCCCGGCTGACGCGGTTTCGTGCCGCCCCGGCAGACGCGGTTTTTTGCGCCGCCCCGGCTGACGCGGTTTTTGCCGCCCCGGCTGACGCAGTTCGGACTTAGCACTTTTTGGCTGAGCCTGGCTGGTGGCCCACTCACTCGATCGCCATGTCTGTTAGCCACAGTTTTCCCGGTGGTGCCGCACCCGGGCTCGCCCCGGCTGACGCAGTTTTCGCGCCGCCCCGGCTGACGCGGTTTCGTGCCGCCCCGGCAGACGCGGTTTTCGCGCCGCCCCGGCTGACGCGGTTTTTGCCGCCCCGGCTGACGCAGTTCGGACTTAGCACTTTTCGGCTGTGCCTGGCTGGCGGCCCACTCACTCGATCGCCATGTCTGTTTGCCACAGTTTTCCCGGTGGTGCCGCACCCGGGCTCGCCCCGGCTGACGCAGTTTTCGCGCCGCCCCGGCTGACGCGGTTTCGTGCCGCCCCGGCAGACGCGGTTTTCGCGCCGCCCCGGCTGACGCGGTTTCGTGCCGCCCCGGCAGACGCGGTTTTTTGCCGCCCCAGCTGACGCAGTTCGGACTTAGCACTTTTTGGCTGAGCCTTGCTGGCGACCCACTCACTCGATCGCCATGTCTGTTTGCCACAGTTTTCCCGGTGGTGCCGCACCCGGGCTCGCCCCGGCAGACGCGTTTTTTTTTTTCTTTCGCCCCGGCTGACGCAGTTTTCGCGCCGCCCCGGCAGACGCGGTTTTCGCGCCGCCCCGGCAGACGCGGTTTTTTGCGCCGCCCCGGCTGACGCGGTTTTTTGCCGCCCCGGCTGACGCAGTTCGGACTTGGCACTTTTTGGCTGAGCCTGGCTGGCGGCCCACTCACTCGATCGCCATGTCTGTTTGCCACAGTTTTCCCGGTGGTGCCGCACCCGGGCTCGCCCCGGCTGACGCAGTTTTCGCGCCGCCCCGGCTGACGCGGTTTCGTGCCGCCCCGGCAGACGCGGTTTTTTGCGCCGCCCCGGCTGACGCGGTTTTTTGCCGCCCCGGCTGACACGGTTCGGACTTTGCACTTTTCGGCTGTGCCTGGCTGGCGGCCCACTCACTCGATCGCCATGTCTGTTTGCCACAGTTTTCCCGGTGGTGCCGCACCCGGGCTCGCCCCGGCAGACGCGTTTTTTTTTTTTTTTCTTTCGCCCCGGCTGACGCAGTTTTCGCGCCGCCCCGGCTGACGCGGTTTCGTGCCGCCCCGGCAGACGCGGTTTTTTGCGCCGCCCCGGCTGACGTGGTTTTTGCCGCCCCGGCTGACGCAGTTCGGACTTTGCACTTTTTGGCTGAGCCTGGCTGGCGGCCCACTCACTCGATCGCCATGTCTGTTTGCCACAGTTTTCCCGGTGGTGCCGCACCCGGGCTCGCCCCGGCAGACGCGTTTTTTTTTTTCCTTCGCCCCGGCAGACGTGGTTCCCCCCCCCCCCTCCGTCTTTCTTTTTGTTTTTTTTTTTCGCCGCGGCTGAAGTGGATTTTTCGGTGCCTCGACGCCCCGGTAGTCGCGGTTTTTCCGTTTCCGCACGGCCCCGGCTGACGCTGCTCGGTCACAGTCGCCTTTTGTGGTGATTGCAGACTTCTTGAGCGCGGGTGTTTTTTTTTTTTGTTGTTGTTGTTGTTTTATTACGCATTCGCTCCAGCAGACGCTGTTTAGACTTTTTGTTTCCTCTTTTATCCTGCGACGAGGTGACGAGGTTTATTCGGTGCCCCGCCGCCCCGGCTGAAGTGATTTTTCCTGTCCCGTGCCGCCCCGGCTGACGCGGTTGGGACTTCGCGTTTGTTCGGCCGCCACGGGTTTTGGCGCACTCGCTCGGTTGCTTGTTGTTGCCACTTGTTGCGAACCCAGGTTTCTTGAGCGAGCGCGGGCGTTTTTTCTTCCTTTCTTTCTTTGTTCTATGTGTTAGCGAATCGGCCTTTAATATCACACGAGGACTCACAACCAACAATTTTCAGTTTGAAGTGTAAAAAATCTGCAGGTGTTGACGTAACTGACTTGCCCCGTACCCTTGAGTACATCCATGAAGTTCTCGTAGTACTACTAAATCGCATTATTCCAAGTGGAGAAATTCCCATAAACTTGCAAACCTCTACACGAAAATCGGTGCGCGTGATAAAGTTGAAAATTATCGTCCGATATCAAATGTGCCTTCTATAACACAAATTCTAGGAAAAAAAAAAAAAAAACACTTGTTCGCCGTTTTCTGCGCCGTGACTGGCAGCACTCCGGCGAAGCGAAACGGGGTCGATTCGAGCACGATATCGGCGTCTTTCGACGTGCTCGCCGGCGACCGTCGCACGAGTACGTCGCACGAGCGCGTCTGCCGGGGCGCCGTTTGCGAAGCCGACGCAAAAGTGGGAACCGCCGCTCGGATGATCGCCGCTTTCGGCAGAGTGAGTGTTGGCACTCCGGGGAAGCGAAACAGCGTGAATGCGCCCACGAAATCGGCGTATTTTGAAGTGCCCGCCGGCGACCGTCGCACGAGTACGGTAAACCGCGTCAGCCGGGGCGTAGTTCGGGACGCCGACGAAAAAGTGGGAAGCGCAACTCGGATCTTCGCCGTTTTTGCAGGAGTGAGTGGCGGCCCTCCTGCGAGACCAAGAAGCATCGATTCGTGCACGAATTCGGCGCCTTTCGACGTGATCGCCGGCGACCGTCGCTCGAGTAGGGCAAACCGCGTCTGCCGGGGCGGGCTTCGGGACGCCGATGCGAAAGTGGGAAACGCTGCTCGGATGTTCGCCGTTTTTGGCCGAGTGAGTGCTGGCACACGGGCGAAGCCAAACGGGGCCGATTACGGCACGATATCGGCGTCTTTCGACGTGCCCGCCGGCGACCGTCGCACGAGTACGGTAAACCGCGTCAGCCCGGGCGGAGTTCGGGACGCCGATGCGAAAGTGGAGAACGCCGCTCGGATCTTCGCCGTTTTTGGAGGAGTGAGTGGCGGCACTCCGGAGAAGCCAAGGAGCGCCAATTAGCGCACGATATCGGCGTCTTTCGACGCGCTCGCCGGCGACCGTCGCACGAGTAGGGCAAACCGCGTCTGCCGGGGCGGGGTTTACGACGCCGACGCAAAAGTGGGAACCGCCGCTCGGATGTTGGCCGTTTTTGGCAGAGTGAGTGCTGGCACTCCGGCGACGCGAAAGAGCGCGAATGCGCCCACGAAAGTGGCGTATTTGGACGTGCGTGACGGCGACCGCTGCAGGAGTACGAAAAACCACGTCAGCCGGGGCGAGCGACACACGGCGGTCTGGGTGCTTATCGCTGCTATTATAGGGGCACCCCGGCAGACGCAGAAAAAAAAAAAAAATTTTCGACCTTCTTTTTTGCTGGTCGAGCTCGGGTAACCCAGGTCGCAATGGGAGCCGCGCACGAAAGCGGCGTCGCGAGACGCGTTCGCGGTCGCTAGTCGCACGAGCTCGGCAACCGCGTCAGCCGGCGCGGAGTTCGGGATGCCGACGGCTAAGTGGGTACCGCTGCTCGGATGTTCGCCGTTTTTGGCCGAGTGAGTGCTGGCACTCCGGTGAAGCCAAGGAGCGCCAATTCGTGCACGATATCGGCGTCTTTCGACGTGCCCGCCGGCCACCGCCGCACGAGTACGGCAAACCGCGTCTGCCGGGGCGGGGTTCGCGACGCGTACGCAATAGTGGGAACCGTCGCTCGGATGTTCGTCGTCTTTGGCCGAGCGAGTGCTGGCACTCCGGCGAAGCGAAACGGGGCCGATTCGGGCACGATATCGGCGTATTTCGACGTGCTCGCCGGCGACCGTCGCACGAGTACGGCAAAGCGCGTCTGCCGGGGCGAGGTTTGCGACGCCGACGAAAAAGTGGGAAGCGCCGCTCGGATCTTCGCCGTTTTTGCAGGAGTGAGTGGCGGCCCTCCTGCGAGACCAAGAAGCATCGACTCGCGCACGATATCGGTGTCTTTCGACGTGCCCGCCGGCCACCGCCGCACGAGTACGGCAAACCGCGTATGCCGGGGCGGGGTTGGCGACGCCGACGCAAAAGTGGGAACCGCCACTAGGATGTTCGCCGTTTTTGGCAGAGTGAGTGCTGGCACTCCGGCGAAGCGAAAGAGCGCGAATGCGCCCACGAAAGTGGCGTGTTTGGACGTGCTTGACGACGACCACCGCAGGAAAACGAAAAACCACGTCAGCCGGGGCGAGCGACCCATGGCGGTCTGGGTGCTTATCGCTGCTATTATAGGGGCACCCCGGCAGACGCAAAAAAAAAAAAAAAATTTTTTTCGACATTCTTTTTTGCTCGTCGACCTCGGGTGACCCAGGTCGCAGTGGGAGCCGCGCACGAAAGCGGCGTCGCGAGACGGCTTCGCGGTCGCTAGTCGCACGAGCTCGGCAACCGCGTCTGCCGGGGCGGAGTTCGGGACGCCGACGGCTAAGTGGGAACCGCCGCTCGGATGTTCGCCGTTTGTGGCCGAGTGAGTGCTGGCACTCCGGCGAAGCCAAACGGGGCCGATTCCGGCACGATATCGGCGTCTTTCTACGTGCTCGCCGGCGACCGTCGCACGAGTACGGCAAAGTGCGTCTGCCGGGGCGGGGTTTGCGACGCGTACGCAATAGTGAGAACCGTCGCTCGGATGTTCGTCGTCTTTCGCCGAGCCAGTGCTGGCAATCCGGCGAAGCCGAACGGAGCCGATTCGGGCACGATATCGGCGTCTTTCCACGTGCTCGCCGGCGACCGTCGCACGAGTACGGTAAACCGCGTCAGCCGGGGCGGAGTTCGGGACGCCGATGCGAAAGTGGGAAGCGCCGCTCGGATCTTCGCCGTTTTTGGAGGAGTCAGTGGCGGCACTCCGGTGAAGCCAAGGTGCGCCAATTCGCGCACGATATCGGCGTCTTTCGACGTGCCCGCCGGCCACCGTCGCACGAGTACGGCAAACCTCGTCTGCCGGGGCGGGGTTTGCGACGCCGACGCAAAAGTGGGAACCGCCGCTCGGATGTTCGCCGTTTTTGGCAGAGTGAGTGCTGGCACTCCGGCGAAGCGAAAGAGCGCGAATGCGCCCACGAAAGTGGCGTGTTTGGACGTGCTTGACGACGACCACCGCAGGAAAACGAAAAACCACGTCAGCCGGGGCGAGCGACCCATGGCGGTCTGGGTGCTTATCGCTGCTATTATAGGGGCACCCCGGCAGACGCAAAAAAAAAAAAAAATTTTTTTCGACATTCTTTTTTGCTCGTCGACCTCGGGTGACCCAGGTCGCAGTGGGAGCCGCGCACGAAAGCGGCGTCGCGAGACGGCTTCGCGGTCGCTAGTCGCACGAGCTCGGCAACCGCGTCTGCCGGGGCGGAGTTCGGGACGCCGACGGCTAAGTGGGAACCGCCGCTCGGATGTTCGCCGTTTGTGGCCGAGTGAGTGCTGGCACTCCGGCGAAGCCAAACGGGGCCGATTCCGGCACGATATCGGCGTCTTTCTACGTGCTCGCCGGCGACCGTCGCACGAGTACGGCAAAGTGCGTCTGCCGGGGCGGGGTTTGCGACGCGTACGCAATAGTGAGAACCGTCGCTCGGATGTTCGTCGTCTTTCGCCGAGCCAGTGCTGGCACTCCGGCGAAGCCGAACGGAGCCGATTCGGGCACGATATCGGCGTCTTTCCACGTGCTCGCCGGCGACCGTCGCACGAGTACGGTAAACCGCGTCAGCCGGGGCGGAGTTCGGGACGCCGATGCGAAAGTGGGAAGCGCCGCTCGGATCTTCGCCGTTTTTGGAGGAGTCAGTGGCGGCACTCCGGTGAAGCCAAGGTGCGCCAATTCGCGCACGATATCGGCGTCTTTCGACGTGCCCGCCGGCCACCGTCGCACGAGTACGGCAAACCTCGTCTGCCGGGGCGGGGTTTGCGACGCCGACGCAAAAGTGGGAACCGCCGCTCGGATGTTCGCCGTTTTTGGCAGAGTGAGTGCTGGCACTCCGGCGAAGCGAAAGAGCGTGAATGCGCCCACGAAAGTAGCGTATTTGGACGTGCTTGACGGCGACCGCCGCAGGAGTACGAAAAACCACGTCAGCCGGGGCGAGCGACCCACGGCGGTCTGGGTGCTTATCGCTGCTATTATAGGGGCACCCCGGCAGACGCAGAAAGAAAAAAAAAAATGGGGACATGGCGTGCGTCACCGTGCGGCTTCGCAGCGTTGCCGAAGTCGCCGAGCCCTTCGACTGAGCCGAACGGCGGACAGGGAACGTTGGTCGGCCGTTCTAACCTGTCGGTGCCACGCCGAGACGTCGTTAAGGAAAACCGCGTCGTGGGCCTCTACGACGCCGTCGAGTCGTTGTACGTTTGGTGTCCAGCGTGTCGGCGGCGAGTAGCGGACACGTCGTTCACGACTTCGGTCTTTCGCAGTCGACGCGAACTTGCGGAGAGTCGTGGTGCCTCACGTTTTCGGCAGAAACCGCGGCGGAATTTTCCCGTGCGTGCGCGCACGACCTCGGTGCTGTGCCGTCAGCGTAGTGTTGCACAAACTCGTGGCCTACCCAAGGTGCGGTACGTTTGCGGCCGTATCCTCGGTGGGAATTTCGTGAGTAGGGTCGCAAATTCTACGACCTCGGCGGGTTTGAGAGCGACGTAGACTTGTGGCACGCTCAACATGCCACACGTTTCGGGGCACACCCGCGGTGAAATTTTCTCGAGTACGCTCGTATTAGGGCCCAAGGAGGTCTGGGTACTTATCGCTGCTATTATGTGGGGGTTCTCGTGAGCGGCGTACGCGAAAGCGACCGGGTGTCTGATATGCGGCGGGCTTCGGCCTCGTCAAGCGTGTCCTCGGGTCTGCTCCAGGGGAATCCACGGCAGTCGTCTGCAGCCTCATCCGCTTGATGCGTTAGGGGCTGGTTGTCGGACGGTGCCGTTTTACCACGATATCGAGGTGTGTTCCGTGTCGTCCTCGGGCGATTCAGATGCGAAAGCGCCGAAGACGCGGGCGTGACCCGTCGTCTGGCGGCTTTGCAGTCTCGGCTCCGTTGCTAGTTCCGGCCGGTCCACCGACAGTGCAGCGGGCTTGGGCAACCCGCACGGCGCGACCGAGTCGATGCAACGAAAAAGAGCGAGCATGAACGTGCTTCTTGCCGCACGGCTCCCACTCGTCTTTCGGGAAGGTTGTGCCGTAGCGAGCTCGAACGCCGTCATCTCGGAGTGCAAAATAAGCGTGTTGGGGCGCCTGAAGGTGGCCTCCGCCGCACACAGACTGCGTCCGGCCCGCCGAGGGCGAGGACGGACGCGCAGTCGAACGATTACCTGGTTGATCCTGCCAGTAATCATATGCTTGTCTCAAAGATTAAGCCATGCATGTCTAAGTACATGCCGAAATAAGGCGAAACCGCGAATGGCTCATTAAATCAGTTATGGTTCCTTAGATCGTTTCTTCCTACTTGGATAACTGTGGCAATTCTAGAGCTAATACATGCAGTGAGCCTGGAGCCCTTTGGGTAACGGGTGCTTTTATTAGACCAAGATCGATCGGGTTTCGGCCCGTATTGTGTGGTGACTCTGGATAACTTTGTGCTGATCGCATGGCCACGAGCCGGCGACGTTTCTTTCAAGTGTCTGCCTTATCAACTTTCGATGGTAGGTTACTTGCTTACCATGGTTGTTACGGGTAACGGAGAATCAGGGTTCGATTCCGGAGAGGGAGCCTGAGAAACGGCTACCACATCCAAGGAAGGCAGCAGGCGCGCAAATTACCCACTCCCGGCACGGGGAGGTAGTGACGAAAAATAACAATACGGGACTCTTTTGAGGCCCCGTAATTGAAATGAGTACACTCTAAATCCTTTAACGAGGATCAATTGGAGGGCAAGTCTGGTGCCAGCAGCCGCGGTAATTCCAGCTCCAATAGCGTATACTAAAGCTGCTGCGGTTAAAAAGCTCGTAGTTGGATCTCAGTTCCAGACGAGTAGTGCATCTACCCGATGCGACGGCTCGGACTGAACATCATGCCGGTTCTTTCTTGGTGCACTTCATTGTGTGCCTCGAGATGGCCGGTGCTTTTACTTTGAAAAAATTAGAGTGCTCAACGCAGGCGAGTCGCCTGAATAAACTTGCATGGAATAATAGAACAAGACCTCGTTTCTGTTCTGTTGGTTTTTGGAATACGAGGTAATGATTAAGAGGGACGGACGGGGGCATTCGTATTGCGGCGCTAGAGGTGAAATTCTTGGACCGTCGCAAGACGAACTACTGCGAAAGCATTTGCCAAGAATGTTTTCATTGATCAAGAACGAAAGTCAGAGGTTCGAAGGCGATCAGATACCGCCCTAGTTCTGACCATAAACGATGCCAACCAGCGATCCGCCTGAGTTACTCAAATGACTCGGCGGGCAGCTTCCGGGAAACCAAAGTATTTGGGTTCCGGGGGAAGTATGGTTGCAAAGCTGAAACTTAAAGGAATTGACGGAAGGGCACCACCAGGAGTGGAGCCTGCGGCTTAATTTGACTCAACACGGGAAAACTTACCCGGCCCGGACACTGGGAGGATTGACAGATTGAGAGCTCTTTCTTGATTCGGTGGATGGTGGTGCATGGCCGTTCTTAGTTGGTGGAGCGATTTGTCTGGTTAATTCCGATAACGAACGAGACTCTAGCCTATTAAATAGGTGCGGGGTTCCCAGCACCTTACAACCTTCTTAGAGGGACAAGCGGCTCCTAGCCGCACGAAACAGAGCAATAACAGGTCTGTGATGCCCTTAGATGTCCGGGGCCGCACGCGCGCTACACTGAAGGAAGCAGCGTGTCTTTATCCCTGTCTGAAAAGACTGGGTAACCCGTGGAACTTCTTTCGTGATTGGGATAGGGGCTTGCAATTGTTCCCCTTGAACGAGGAATTCCCAGTAAGCGCGAGTCATAAGCTCGCGTTGATTACGTCCCTGCCCTTTGTACACACCGCCCGTCGCTACTACCGATTGAATGATTTAGTGAGGTCTTCGGACCGATGTCCGGCGCGGCCTTTCGGTTGCGCCGGTCTGTTGGAAAGATGACCAAACTTGATCATTTAGAGGAAGTAAAAGTCGTAACAAGGTTTCCGTAGGTGAACCTGCGGAAGGATCATTAACGGATTGTGAAGGGTGAGCGCCTCAGCTGCGTCTGCGCCCGACACTTTCTGCCGCTGACCCCGTTTGGACGCGGGGTCGGCTTTTCCCCACGGGGCTGCCTGAATGTGGAGCGGCACCCCGTGACAAATTGTTGCGCCCAGCGGACGCCAACACCGCGACCTTGGACGGTCGGCCAGGTGGCGGACGCGGGTACAAACGGCGCAACGCACTCATAGGTCGGCTTTCGACCCGCCACTGCACCGTGGCTCGAAGCGCTCGAAATGCGCGACCCGACCGCTGCGGGACCGCCTAGTACTGTAAACAGGAGCGGCGGAGCGCGAACGGCGAGTCGTGGTTACGTCGGTAGAAGGCGAGGCTGCGCGTTCCCGAAACGCCAGCCGAGTGCCCTCCCGACCGTTCGAGCGTGCAAGAACGAGACCCGACAATCGCGCGGCGACTGCCAAGTACGAGAGGAACGGCACAAGCGTCGGCGGTCGGTCAAGGAACTGGCGATGTGACGGGTCCGCTGTGCACCAGTGCATACCGTCCCGCCGTCCGCGGCAAGCGCCTCCGCGTCCTCGGGTGACGGAGGCTGCCGGTCGGTTCTTGCAGGCGAGGGATCTCGCTGGCACCGGTTCGCGTTGACGCGCGGCCGGTCATGGCACGGCGATGCGACGGCCGAGGTGCGCAGTACTCGATGGAGGAACCGCACGCTCCGATGACCGTCCCGCCCTCCGCGGCGTATGCGTACCGACCGTAATGGTTGCAGCAGCGCCGGCCGGCTTTTGAATTCGCCACACGAAACACGGTGCGAGATCGCGGTTAGGGGAGCGTCGACGTTGCCAGGCGTTTTGCTTGCTGCCGAGGGAAAGGCGGCACGGCCACGTCGCGCTCGTCGCGATTAGCGGGTCTGCGCGCTTTGGGAAGGTGCCGCAACGACTTGCCGAAAGAGGAAGCACGGAAGAACGAGGGACTTGGACGTCCCGACAATTGAACGCACTTGCGGCCAGGCCCTTGCTGGCTTCGTTCTTCCGCCTCGAGTAGGCTCGTACGCGGCTCCGGCGCCGAAAGTGGTCCTTGGCACCGACTTCGGTGGACGTGGGAAGTGCCGCGCAAGTACGGCGCGCCTGGCTCCACCTGTTGGCTAAAGTAGGCAGCCGGATCGGCATTTTGGTGTGCGGTGGCAAACCGTGGATGCGAAAAAAGCTTGTGCGATTTCGTGGAACAAAAAGCGGGGGTCCCCCTTTTTATGCGGAGGAGACCGACCCGCCCGCCGTGGTGAACCGCGACGCCACGGTAAAAACGGGAGAGGCTTGTCGATGGGACCGTGCATCCCGCGCTCCACGGAGGCCGGGAGGCGGCCGCCCGAGGAAATGTGTAGCCGTCGAGGCCCGCATCTGCGTGCACTCTTATCCAAATGGGTGTACCGCAGGCATTTTCTGGTTAGGCGGGCCAATGAGAGCGAGCACACAACGATACCTACGGGTCCGGCTTGGAGAACCGGCTTCGACGCCTCCCGAGTATTTATAGAGGGGTGGACCACGA
>NW_027464964.1:85000-97500 GCF_043290135.1 Rhipicephalus microplus
GGCTGACGCGGTTTTTGCCGCCCCGGCTGACGCAGTTCGGACTTAGCACTTTTCGGCTGTGCCTGGCTGGCGGCCCACTCACTCGATCGCCATGTCTGTTTGCCACAGTTTTCCCGGTGGTGCCGCACCCGGGCTCGCCCCGGCTGACGCGGTTTCGTGCCGCCCCGGCAGACGCGGTTTTCGCGCCGCCCCGGCTGACGCGGTTTCGTGCCGCCCCGGCAGACGCGGTTTTTTGCCGCCCCGGCTGACGCAGTTCGGACTTGGCACTTTTTGGCTGAGCCTTGCTGGCGGCCCACTCACTCGATCGCCATGTCTGTTTGCCACAGTTTTCCCGGTGGTGCCGCACCCGGGCTCGCCCCGGCAGACGCGTTTTTTTTTTCTTTCGCCCCGGCTGACGCAGTTTTCGCGCCGCCCCGGCAGACGCGGTTTTCGCGCCGCCCCGGCAGACGCGGTTTTTTGCGCCGCCCCGGCTGACGCAGTTCGGACTTGGCACTTTTTGGCTGAGCCTGGCTGGCGGCCCACTCACTCGATCGCCATGTCTGTTTGCCACAGTTTTCCCGGTGGTGCCGCACCCGGGCTCGCCCCGGCTGACGCAGTTTTCGCGCCGCCCCGGCTGACGCGGTTTCGTGCCGCCCCGGCAGACGCGGTTTTTTGCGCCGCCCCGGCTGACGCGGTTTTTTGCCGCCCCGGCTGACGCAGTTCGGACTTGGCACTTTTCGGCTGTGCCTGGCTGGCGGCCCACTCACTCGATCGCCATGTCTGTTTGCCACAGTTTTCCCGGTGGTGCCGCACCCGGGCTCGCCCCGGCAGACGCGTTTTTTTTTTTTTCTTTCGCCCCGGCTGACGCAGTTTTCGCGCCGCCCCGGCTGACGCGGTTTCGTGCCGCCCCGGCAGACGCGGTTTTTTGCGCCGCCCCGGCTGACGCGGTTTTTGCCGCCCCGGCTGACGCAGTTCGGACTTAGCACTTTTTGGCTGAGCCTGGCTGGTGGCCCACTCACTCGATCGCCATGTCTGTTAGCCACAGTTTTCCCGGTGGTGCCGCACCCGGGCTCGCCCCGGCTGACGCAGTTTTCGCGCCGCCCCGGCTGACGCGGTTTCGTGCCGCCCCGGCAGACGCGGTTTTCGCGCCGCCCCGGCTGACGCGGTTTTTGCCGCCCCGGCTGACGCAGTTCGGACTTAGCACTTTTCGGCTGTGCCTGGCTGGCGGCCCACTCACTCGATCGCCATGTCTGTTTGCCACAGTTTTCCCGGTGGTGCCGCACCCGGGCTCGCCCCGGCTGACGCAGTTTTCGCGCCGCCCCGGCTGACGCGGTTTCGTGCCGCCCCGGCAGACGCGGTTTTCGCGCCGCCCCGGCTGACGCGGTTTCGTGCCGCCCCGGCAGACGCGGTTTTTTGCCGCCCCAGCTGACGCAGTTCGGACTTAGCACTTTTTGGCTGAGCCTTGCTGGCGACCCACTCACTCGATCGCCATGTCTGTTTGCCACAGTTTTCCCGGTGGTGCCGCACCCGGGCTCGCCCCGGCAGACGCGTTTTTTTTTTTCTTTCGCCCCGGCTGACGCAGTTTTCGCGCCGCCCCGGCAGACGCGGTTTTCGCGCCGCCCCGGCAGACGCGGTTTTTTGCGCCGCCCCGGCTGACGCGGTTTTTTGCCGCCCCGGCTGACGCAGTTCGGACTTGGCACTTTTTGGCTGAGCCTGGCTGGCGGCCCACTCACTCGATCGCCATGTCTGTTTGCCACAGTTTTCCCGGTGGTGCCGCACCCGGGCTCGCCCCGGCTGACGCAGTTTTCGCGCCGCCCCGGCTGACGCGGTTTCGTGCCGCCCCGGCAGACGCGGTTTTTTGCGCCGCCCCGGCTGACGCGGTTTTTTGCCGCCCCGGCTGACACGGTTCGGACTTTGCACTTTTCGGCTGTGCCTGGCTGGCGGCCCACTCACTCGATCGCCATGTCTGTTTGCCACAGTTTTCCCGGTGGTGCCGCACCCGGGCTCGCCCCGGCAGACGCGTTTTTTTTTTTTTTTCTTTCGCCCCGGCTGACGCAGTTTTCGCGCCGCCCCGGCTGACGCGGTTTCGTGCCGCCCCGGCAGACGCGGTTTTTTGCGCCGCCCCGGCTGACGTGGTTTTTGCCGCCCCGGCTGACGCAGTTCGGACTTTGCACTTTTTGGCTGAGCCTGGCTGGCGGCCCACTCACTCGATCGCCATGTCTGTTTGCCACAGTTTTCCCGGTGGTGCCGCACCCGGGCTCGCCCCGGCAGACGCGTTTTTTTTTTTCCTTCGCCCCGGCAGACGTGGTTCCCCCCCCCCCCTCCGTCTTTCTTTTTGTTTTTTTTTTTCGCCGCGGCTGAAGTGGATTTTTCGGTGCCTCGACGCCCCGGTAGTCGCGGTTTTTCCGTTTCCGCACGGCCCCGGCTGACGCTGCTCGGTCACAGTCGCCTTTTGTGGTGATTGCAGACTTCTTGAGCGCGGGTGTTTTTTTTTTTTGTTGTTGTTGTTGTTTTATTACGCATTCGCTCCAGCAGACGCTGTTTAGACTTTTTGTTTCCTCTTTTATCCTGCGACGAGGTGACGAGGTTTATTCGGTGCCCCGCCGCCCCGGCTGAAGTGATTTTTCCTGTCCCGTGCCGCCCCGGCTGACGCGGTTGGGACTTCGCGTTTGTTCGGCCGCCACGGGTTTTGGCGCACTCGCTCGGTTGCTTGTTGTTGCCACTTGTTGCGAACCCAGGTTTCTTGAGCGAGCGCGGGCGTTTTTTCTTCCTTTCTTTCTTTGTTCTATGTGTTAGCGAATCGGCCTTTAATATCACACGAGGACTCACAACCAACAATTTTCAGTTTGAAGTGTAAAAAATCTGCAGGTGTTGACGTAACTGACTTGCCCCGTACCCTTGAGTACATCCATGAAGTTCTCGTAGTACTACTAAATCGCATTATTCCAAGTGGAGAAATTCCCATAAACTTGCAAACCTCTACACGAAAATCGGTGCGCGTGATAAAGTTGAAAATTATCGTCCGATATCAAATGTGCCTTCTATAACACAAATTCTAGGAAAAAAAAAAAAAAAACACTTGTTCGCCGTTTTCTGCGCCGTGACTGGCAGCACTCCGGCGAAGCGAAACGGGGTCGATTCGAGCACGATATCGGCGTCTTTCGACGTGCTCGCCGGCGACCGTCGCACGAGTACGTCGCACGAGCGCGTCTGCCGGGGCGCCGTTTGCGAAGCCGACGCAAAAGTGGGAACCGCCGCTCGGATGATCGCCGCTTTCGGCAGAGTGAGTGTTGGCACTCCGGGGAAGCGAAACAGCGTGAATGCGCCCACGAAATCGGCGTATTTTGAAGTGCCCGCCGGCGACCGTCGCACGAGTACGGTAAACCGCGTCAGCCGGGGCGTAGTTCGGGACGCCGACGAAAAAGTGGGAAGCGCAACTCGGATCTTCGCCGTTTTTGCAGGAGTGAGTGGCGGCCCTCCTGCGAGACCAAGAAGCATCGATTCGTGCACGAATTCGGCGCCTTTCGACGTGATCGCCGGCGACCGTCGCTCGAGTAGGGCAAACCGCGTCTGCCGGGGCGGGCTTCGGGACGCCGATGCGAAAGTGGGAAACGCTGCTCGGATGTTCGCCGTTTTTGGCCGAGTGAGTGCTGGCACACGGGCGAAGCCAAACGGGGCCGATTACGGCACGATATCGGCGTCTTTCGACGTGCCCGCCGGCGACCGTCGCACGAGTACGGTAAACCGCGTCAGCCCGGGCGGAGTTCGGGACGCCGATGCGAAAGTGGAGAACGCCGCTCGGATCTTCGCCGTTTTTGGAGGAGTGAGTGGCGGCACTCCGGAGAAGCCAAGGAGCGCCAATTAGCGCACGATATCGGCGTCTTTCGACGCGCTCGCCGGCGACCGTCGCACGAGTAGGGCAAACCGCGTCTGCCGGGGCGGGGTTTACGACGCCGACGCAAAAGTGGGAACCGCCGCTCGGATGTTGGCCGTTTTTGGCAGAGTGAGTGCTGGCACTCCGGCGACGCGAAAGAGCGCGAATGCGCCCACGAAAGTGGCGTATTTGGACGTGCGTGACGGCGACCGCTGCAGGAGTACGAAAAACCACGTCAGCCGGGGCGAGCGACACACGGCGGTCTGGGTGCTTATCGCTGCTATTATAGGGGCACCCCGGCAGACGCAGAAAAAAAAAAAAAATTTTCGACCTTCTTTTTTGCTGGTCGAGCTCGGGTAACCCAGGTCGCAATGGGAGCCGCGCACGAAAGCGGCGTCGCGAGACGCGTTCGCGGTCGCTAGTCGCACGAGCTCGGCAACCGCGTCAGCCGGCGCGGAGTTCGGGATGCCGACGGCTAAGTGGGTACCGCTGCTCGGATGTTCGCCGTTTTTGGCCGAGTGAGTGCTGGCACTCCGGTGAAGCCAAGGAGCGCCAATTCGTGCACGATATCGGCGTCTTTCGACGTGCCCGCCGGCCACCGCCGCACGAGTACGGCAAACCGCGTCTGCCGGGGCGGGGTTCGCGACGCGTACGCAATAGTGGGAACCGTCGCTCGGATGTTCGTCGTCTTTGGCCGAGCGAGTGCTGGCACTCCGGCGAAGCGAAACGGGGCCGATTCGGGCACGATATCGGCGTATTTCGACGTGCTCGCCGGCGACCGTCGCACGAGTACGGCAAAGCGCGTCTGCCGGGGCGAGGTTTGCGACGCCGACGAAAAAGTGGGAAGCGCCGCTCGGATCTTCGCCGTTTTTGCAGGAGTGAGTGGCGGCCCTCCTGCGAGACCAAGAAGCATCGACTCGCGCACGATATCGGTGTCTTTCGACGTGCCCGCCGGCCACCGCCGCACGAGTACGGCAAACCGCGTATGCCGGGGCGGGGTTGGCGACGCCGACGCAAAAGTGGGAACCGCCACTAGGATGTTCGCCGTTTTTGGCAGAGTGAGTGCTGGCACTCCGGCGAAGCGAAAGAGCGCGAATGCGCCCACGAAAGTGGCGTGTTTGGACGTGCTTGACGACGACCACCGCAGGAAAACGAAAAACCACGTCAGCCGGGGCGAGCGACCCATGGCGGTCTGGGTGCTTATCGCTGCTATTATAGGGGCACCCCGGCAGACGCAAAAAAAAAAAAAAAATTTTTTTCGACATTCTTTTTTGCTCGTCGACCTCGGGTGACCCAGGTCGCAGTGGGAGCCGCGCACGAAAGCGGCGTCGCGAGACGGCTTCGCGGTCGCTAGTCGCACGAGCTCGGCAACCGCGTCTGCCGGGGCGGAGTTCGGGACGCCGACGGCTAAGTGGGAACCGCCGCTCGGATGTTCGCCGTTTGTGGCCGAGTGAGTGCTGGCACTCCGGCGAAGCCAAACGGGGCCGATTCCGGCACGATATCGGCGTCTTTCTACGTGCTCGCCGGCGACCGTCGCACGAGTACGGCAAAGTGCGTCTGCCGGGGCGGGGTTTGCGACGCGTACGCAATAGTGAGAACCGTCGCTCGGATGTTCGTCGTCTTTCGCCGAGCCAGTGCTGGCAATCCGGCGAAGCCGAACGGAGCCGATTCGGGCACGATATCGGCGTCTTTCCACGTGCTCGCCGGCGACCGTCGCACGAGTACGGTAAACCGCGTCAGCCGGGGCGGAGTTCGGGACGCCGATGCGAAAGTGGGAAGCGCCGCTCGGATCTTCGCCGTTTTTGGAGGAGTCAGTGGCGGCACTCCGGTGAAGCCAAGGTGCGCCAATTCGCGCACGATATCGGCGTCTTTCGACGTGCCCGCCGGCCACCGTCGCACGAGTACGGCAAACCTCGTCTGCCGGGGCGGGGTTTGCGACGCCGACGCAAAAGTGGGAACCGCCGCTCGGATGTTCGCCGTTTTTGGCAGAGTGAGTGCTGGCACTCCGGCGAAGCGAAAGAGCGCGAATGCGCCCACGAAAGTGGCGTGTTTGGACGTGCTTGACGACGACCACCGCAGGAAAACGAAAAACCACGTCAGCCGGGGCGAGCGACCCATGGCGGTCTGGGTGCTTATCGCTGCTATTATAGGGGCACCCCGGCAGACGCAAAAAAAAAAAAAAATTTTTTTCGACATTCTTTTTTGCTCGTCGACCTCGGGTGACCCAGGTCGCAGTGGGAGCCGCGCACGAAAGCGGCGTCGCGAGACGGCTTCGCGGTCGCTAGTCGCACGAGCTCGGCAACCGCGTCTGCCGGGGCGGAGTTCGGGACGCCGACGGCTAAGTGGGAACCGCCGCTCGGATGTTCGCCGTTTGTGGCCGAGTGAGTGCTGGCACTCCGGCGAAGCCAAACGGGGCCGATTCCGGCACGATATCGGCGTCTTTCTACGTGCTCGCCGGCGACCGTCGCACGAGTACGGCAAAGTGCGTCTGCCGGGGCGGGGTTTGCGACGCGTACGCAATAGTGAGAACCGTCGCTCGGATGTTCGTCGTCTTTCGCCGAGCCAGTGCTGGCACTCCGGCGAAGCCGAACGGAGCCGATTCGGGCACGATATCGGCGTCTTTCCACGTGCTCGCCGGCGACCGTCGCACGAGTACGGTAAACCGCGTCAGCCGGGGCGGAGTTCGGGACGCCGATGCGAAAGTGGGAAGCGCCGCTCGGATCTTCGCCGTTTTTGGAGGAGTCAGTGGCGGCACTCCGGTGAAGCCAAGGTGCGCCAATTCGCGCACGATATCGGCGTCTTTCGACGTGCCCGCCGGCCACCGTCGCACGAGTACGGCAAACCTCGTCTGCCGGGGCGGGGTTTGCGACGCCGACGCAAAAGTGGGAACCGCCGCTCGGATGTTCGCCGTTTTTGGCAGAGTGAGTGCTGGCACTCCGGCGAAGCGAAAGAGCGTGAATGCGCCCACGAAAGTAGCGTATTTGGACGTGCTTGACGGCGACCGCCGCAGGAGTACGAAAAACCACGTCAGCCGGGGCGAGCGACCCACGGCGGTCTGGGTGCTTATCGCTGCTATTATAGGGGCACCCCGGCAGACGCAGAAAGAAAAAAAAAAATGGGGACATGGCGTGCGTCACCGTGCGGCTTCGCAGCGTTGCCGAAGTCGCCGAGCCCTTCGACTGAGCCGAACGGCGGACAGGGAACGTTGGTCGGCCGTTCTAACCTGTCGGTGCCACGCCGAGACGTCGTTAAGGAAAACCGCGTCGTGGGCCTCTACGACGCCGTCGAGTCGTTGTACGTTTGGTGTCCAGCGTGTCGGCGGCGAGTAGCGGACACGTCGTTCACGACTTCGGTCTTTCGCAGTCGACGCGAACTTGCGGAGAGTCGTGGTGCCTCACGTTTTCGGCAGAAACCGCGGCGGAATTTTCCCGTGCGTGCGCGCACGACCTCGGTGCTGTGCCGTCAGCGTAGTGTTGCACAAACTCGTGGCCTACCCAAGGTGCGGTACGTTTGCGGCCGTATCCTCGGTGGGAATTTCGTGAGTAGGGTCGCAAATTCTACGACCTCGGCGGGTTTGAGAGCGACGTAGACTTGTGGCACGCTCAACATGCCACACGTTTCGGGGCACACCCGCGGTGAAATTTTCTCGAGTACGCTCGTATTAGGGCCCAAGGAGGTCTGGGTACTTATCGCTGCTATTATGTGGGGGTTCTCGTGAGCGGCGTACGCGAAAGCGACCGGGTGTCTGATATGCGGCGGGCTTCGGCCTCGTCAAGCGTGTCCTCGGGTCTGCTCCAGGGGAATCCACGGCAGTCGTCTGCAGCCTCATCCGCTTGATGCGTTAGGGGCTGGTTGTCGGACGGTGCCGTTTTACCACGATATCGAGGTGTGTTCCGTGTCGTCCTCGGGCGATTCAGATGCGAAAGCGCCGAAGACGCGGGCGTGACCCGTCGTCTGGCGGCTTTGCAGTCTCGGCTCCGTTGCTAGTTCCGGCCGGTCCACCGACAGTGCAGCGGGCTTGGGCAACCCGCACGGCGCGACCGAGTCGATGCAACGAAAAAGAGCGAGCATGAACGTGCTTCTTGCCGCACGGCTCCCACTCGTCTTTCGGGAAGGTTGTGCCGTAGCGAGCTCGAACGCCGTCATCTCGGAGTGCAAAATAAGCGTGTTGGGGCGCCTGAAGGTGGCCTCCGCCGCACACAGACTGCGTCCGGCCCGCCGAGGGCGAGGACGGACGCGCAGTCGAACGATTACCTGGTTGATCCTGCCAGTAATCATATGCTTGTCTCAAAGATTAAGCCATGCATGTCTAAGTACATGCCGAAATAAGGCGAAACCGCGAATGGCTCATTAAATCAGTTATGGTTCCTTAGATCGTTTCTTCCTACTTGGATAACTGTGGCAATTCTAGAGCTAATACATGCAGTGAGCCTGGAGCCCTTTGGGTAACGGGTGCTTTTATTAGACCAAGATCGATCGGGTTTCGGCCCGTATTGTGTGGTGACTCTGGATAACTTTGTGCTGATCGCATGGCCACGAGCCGGCGACGTTTCTTTCAAGTGTCTGCCTTATCAACTTTCGATGGTAGGTTACTTGCTTACCATGGTTGTTACGGGTAACGGAGAATCAGGGTTCGATTCCGGAGAGGGAGCCTGAGAAACGGCTACCACATCCAAGGAAGGCAGCAGGCGCGCAAATTACCCACTCCCGGCACGGGGAGGTAGTGACGAAAAATAACAATACGGGACTCTTTTGAGGCCCCGTAATTGAAATGAGTACACTCTAAATCCTTTAACGAGGATCAATTGGAGGGCAAGTCTGGTGCCAGCAGCCGCGGTAATTCCAGCTCCAATAGCGTATACTAAAGCTGCTGCGGTTAAAAAGCTCGTAGTTGGATCTCAGTTCCAGACGAGTAGTGCATCTACCCGATGCGACGGCTCGGACTGAACATCATGCCGGTTCTTTCTTGGTGCACTTCATTGTGTGCCTCGAGATGGCCGGTGCTTTTACTTTGAAAAAATTAGAGTGCTCAACGCAGGCGAGTCGCCTGAATAAACTTGCATGGAATAATAGAACAAGACCTCGTTTCTGTTCTGTTGGTTTTTGGAATACGAGGTAATGATTAAGAGGGACGGACGGGGGCATTCGTATTGCGGCGCTAGAGGTGAAATTCTTGGACCGTCGCAAGACGAACTACTGCGAAAGCATTTGCCAAGAATGTTTTCATTGATCAAGAACGAAAGTCAGAGGTTCGAAGGCGATCAGATACCGCCCTAGTTCTGACCATAAACGATGCCAACCAGCGATCCGCCTGAGTTACTCAAATGACTCGGCGGGCAGCTTCCGGGAAACCAAAGTATTTGGGTTCCGGGGGAAGTATGGTTGCAAAGCTGAAACTTAAAGGAATTGACGGAAGGGCACCACCAGGAGTGGAGCCTGCGGCTTAATTTGACTCAACACGGGAAAACTTACCCGGCCCGGACACTGGGAGGATTGACAGATTGAGAGCTCTTTCTTGATTCGGTGGATGGTGGTGCATGGCCGTTCTTAGTTGGTGGAGCGATTTGTCTGGTTAATTCCGATAACGAACGAGACTCTAGCCTATTAAATAGGTGCGGGGTTCCCAGCACCTTACAACCTTCTTAGAGGGACAAGCGGCTCCTAGCCGCACGAAACAGAGCAATAACAGGTCTGTGATGCCCTTAGATGTCCGGGGCCGCACGCGCGCTACACTGAAGGAAGCAGCGTGTCTTTATCCCTGTCTGAAAAGACTGGGTAACCCGTGGAACTTCTTTCGTGATTGGGATAGGGGCTTGCAATTGTTCCCCTTGAACGAGGAATTCCCAGTAAGCGCGAGTCATAAGCTCGCGTTGATTACGTCCCTGCCCTTTGTACACACCGCCCGTCGCTACTACCGATTGAATGATTTAGTGAGGTCTTCGGACCGATGTCCGGCGCGGCCTTTCGGTTGCGCCGGTCTGTTGGAAAGATGACCAAACTTGATCATTTAGAGGAAGTAAAAGTCGTAACAAGGTTTCCGTAGGTGAACCTGCGGAAGGATCATTAACGGATTGTGAAGGGTGAGCGCCTCAGCTGCGTCTGCGCCCGACACTTTCTGCCGCTGACCCCGTTTGGACGCGGGGTCGGCTTTTCCCCACGGGGCTGCCTGAATGTGGAGCGGCACCCCGTGACAAATTGTTGCGCCCAGCGGACGCCAACACCGCGACCTTGGACGGTCGGCCAGGTGGCGGACGCGGGTACAAACGGCGCAACGCACTCATAGGTCGGCTTTCGACCCGCCACTGCACCGTGGCTCGAAGCGCTCGAAATGCGCGACCCGACCGCTGCGGGACCGCCTAGTACTGTAAACAGGAGCGGCGGAGCGCGAACGGCGAGTCGTGGTTACGTCGGTAGAAGGCGAGGCTGCGCGTTCCCGAAACGCCAGCCGAGTGCCCTCCCGACCGTTCGAGCGTGCAAGAACGAGACCCGACAATCGCGCGGCGACTGCCAAGTACGAGAGGAACGGCACAAGCGTCGGCGGTCGGTCAAGGAACTGGCGATGTGACGGGTCCGCTGTGCACCAGTGCATACCGTCCCGCCGTCCGCGGCAAGCGCCTCCGCGTCCTCGGGTGACGGAGGCTGCCGGTCGGTTCTTGCAGGCGAGGGATCTCGCTGGCACCGGTTCGCGTTGACGCGCGGCCGGTCATGGCACGGCGATGCGACGGCCGAGGTGCGCAGTACTCGATGGAGGAACCGCACGCTCCGATGACCGTCCCGCCCTCCGCGGCGTATGCGTACCGACCGTAATGGTTGCAGCAGCGCCGGCCGGCTTTTGAATTCGCCACACGAAACACGGTGCGAGATCGCGGTTAGGGGAGCGTCGACGTTGCCAGGCGTTTTGCTTGCTGCCGAGGGAAAGGCGGCACGGCCACGTCGCGCTCGTCGCGATTAGCGGGTCTGCGCGCTTTGGGAAGGTGCCGCAACGACTTGCCGAAAGAGGAAGCACGGAAGAACGAGGGACTTGGACGTCCCGACAATTGAACGCACTTGCGGCCAGGCCCTTGCTGGCTTCGTTCTTCCGCCTCGAGTAGGCTCGTACGCGGCTCCGGCGCCGAAAGTGGTCCTTGGCACCGACTTCGGTGGACGTGGGAAGTGCCGCGCAAGTACGGCGCGCCTGGCTCCACCTGTTGGCTAAAGTAGGCAGCCGGATCGGCATTTTGGTGTGCGGTGGCAAACCGTGGATGCGAAAAAAGCTTGTGCGATTTCGTGGAACAAAAAGCGGGGGTCCCCCTTTTTATGCGGAGGAGACCGACCCGCCCGCCGTGGTGAACCGCGACGCCACGGTAAAAACGGGAGAGGCTTGTCGATGGGACCGTGCATCCCGCGCTCCACGGAGGCCGGGAGGCGGCCGCCCGAGGAAATGTGTAGCCGTCGAGGCCCGCATCTGCGTGCACTCTTATCCAAATGGGTGTACCGCAGGCATTTTCTGGTTAGGCGGGCCAATGAGAGCGAGCACACAACGATACCTACGGGTCCGGCTTGGAGAACCGGCTTCGACGCCTCCCGAGTATTTATAGAGGGGTGGACCACGAAAGCACTCGCAAGTAGCGGAAGCGAAACGCCGTCCGAAACACACCGTTTGCTCGATTTGCGGCAGCCGAAAAAGGCGCGGCAGAGTTTTGGAGTCCAAGCGTGCGCTGAAAAGCGCCCTTCTTGGCCACTGTTTGGCCGAGTGCCAGAAACGTTTGGTTTTGACTGTACGGAATTGAACAAACACTTTTTCACGACTCTAAGCGGTGGATCACTCGGTTCTCGGGTCGATGAAGAACGCAGCCAGCTGCGAGACTTGGTGTGAATTGCAGGACACACTGAGCACTGATTCTTTGAACGCACATTGCGGCCTTGGGTCTTCCCTTGGCTTCGTCTGTCTGAGGGTCGGATCACATATCAAGAGAGCCTTCGGCGCACAAGGGAACGTGAGCCGTCGACTCGTTTTGACCGCGTCGGCAACACGGACAGCACGCTGAACACCTCACAGCGAGCGCCAACAGCGGCCACTCAAGGGCGAGACGGTGGCGACCGTCGTGCCAGAGCCCAACCGAAACGGGGGCGACCGACTGCATTGAGGATGTGGCACCTCGTTGAGACCGCCGCAGGACTTCGAGTCGGAAGGAAGCCTGCAGGGAAAGTGCGGTCGAGGTTGCGTACTCCTCTCTGCGACCGGGCGCGCAAGAGCTGCGAGAGCCACGGACGCGCAACTTTAACGCACGGTAAACACGAGGAGCGAAAGCCGGCCAGCAAAGCTTCTCCAGCCGTGCGCAAAGTGCGCGAGATCGCAGCCTTGCGTTGCGCTTGTTGCCCTCGAAGTAAGCAGGGTGTCCCGTAGACCGGGCGCTCGAACACGCTGCGGGGCCGTGCCTCCTCCAGGCTTTGCCGCGCGAACAGGGAACGTTCGCGCGCAAAGCGCAGGGAGGTGAGGAGGCTGCGCCCGACGTTTGCGGTTCGCTGCGTACGCGGTTGATGCGGAGAGCACGGCGCGACGACTTGCCGCGAAGCGGAAAAAGTCTCCCGCACGAGTTGGCGAAACGTTGGCGAAGCTTAAGGCGTTCTCGTCGTAGTCCGCCGTCGGTCTAAGTGCTTCGCAGTT
>NW_027464965.1:0-15000 GCF_043290135.1 Rhipicephalus microplus
GAGTTTCCTCTGGCCTCGTCCTGCCCGGGCATAGTTCACCATCTTTCGGGTGCCAACGTGTGCGCTCTCGCTCCGCCCCGGCGACGTGTGAGCGCCTGGGACGGGCCGTTGCTGCGCCCTTTATCGGACCCCTGTGCGGTCCGGGATCGCAACGCAGCCCGCTAGGGGCCTTCACGTTTCATTGCGCCATTGGGTTTCGGGAGACCCATTGACTCGCGCACATGTTAGACTCCTTGGTCCGTGTTTCAAGACGGGTCGGGTGGGTTACCGACCTACTCGCCGCAAACCACGATAGCGCCTCCGCGGGAGAATAGCCCCGCTCGCAGAGGCTTCTCGCCGGCCAACCCGCCGCCGCGGGACCAACCCGGACAGCAGGAGACGACAAGCTTGCCCAGCGGGTTCTCCGCTCCGTTTCCGGAGGGCGTCATCGTTCGGGCCTCCCGACAACCGGGAGAAGCCCATGGGGCCTGGACGGGGTGACGAACTTTTCGTGCACGGCGTGGTATAACTCCCGCGTGCCGTCTCCGAAGAGACGGGCAGGTCACCTCCACTGCCGGACTCAAAGTCGTGCTTGTTCCCTTTGACCCGCGTCCGTCGCGGCGTCCTACCGGCGGTGGGAAGTGCGCACCCCGGAGACCGCGTCTGCGTGCCAGCAGCCGGAACAGTCCCCCGAAGGGGACCGTTTACCTGACGCCGCCGGCTCCGCGATCGTCCGGAGACTGAATCCCACCGCTTTCGAGCTTCGAGGGCCCACCCGTTTTACTCTAAGCGGTTTCACGTACTCTTGAACTCTCTCTTCAAAGTTCTTTTCAACTTTCCCTCACGGTACTTGTGAACTATCGGTCTCTCGGTCGTATTTAGCCTTAGATGGAGTTTACCACCCACTTAGGGCTGCACTCTCAAGCAACCCGACTCACGGGAGGCTCCATCCCGGGCGCGCAACGGCGGAGACGGGCCTGGCACCCACTCTGGGACAAGCCCCTGTCAGGGGGACTTGCACCGTCGCAAACACCCGAGAACGTCGCCTCCCATACACCACATTTCCCGACCGCCTGCAAGGACGGGGGATTCGGTGCTGGGCTCGGTCCCGTTTCGCTCGCAGCTACTCGGGGAATCCCTGTTGGTTTCTTTTCCTCCGCTTAGTGATATGCTTAAATTCAGCGGGTTGTCTCGCCTGATCTGAGGTCGACAGCGGATACATTCGCTTCCATCAACTTCCTGCACGACCGCGTGCGCTCGCCCTACCAAGTGCGCCCGCAACCCTGTACAGGGCCACTTCTTCACAAGGCTGGCAATCGGCTTCCCCGCTGCACGCGTGCGGCGCACAACCGGTGTGACGTGGAAGTGACGGGACACGTTCGTAAACCCATCGCGAACCGAGTACGACGCCCTACCAAGTGCGCCCGCAACCCTGTACAGGGTCACATCTTCACAAGGCTGGCAAGCGGCATTCCGCTGCGCGCGTGCGTCGTCCGAGCAGTTGCGTGATAAACGACCGTGTCGAAAGCCCAAACACCGCCGAGGCCAGTCGCCGCCGCCGCAAGGGCAGCCACGCAGCCTGGCGAGAGGCATCGTCTCGTGTAGCGTCGCCCCCGCCCCAACTGGAGTGGCCCAGTTTTTTGAACGGGACGGGAACTGCGAAGCACTTAGACCGACGGCGGACTACGACGAGAACGCCTTAAGCTTCGCCAACGTTTCGCCAACTCGTGCGGGAGACTTTTTCCGCTTCGCGGCAAGTCGTCGCGCCGTGCTCTCCGCATCAACCGCGTACGCAGCGAACCGCAAACGTCGGGCGCAGCCTCCTCACCTCCCTGCGCTTTGCGCGCGAACGTTCCCTGTTCGCGCGGCAAAGCCTGGAGGAGGCACGGCCCCGCAGCGTGTTCGAGCGCCCGGTCTACGGGACACCCTGCTTACTTCGAGGGCAACAAGCGCAACGCAAGGCTGCGATCTCGCGCACTTTGCGCACGGCTGGAGAAGCTTTGCTGGCCGGCTTTCGCTCCTCGTGTTTACCGTGCGTTAAAGTTGCGCGTCCGTGGCTCTCGCAGCTCTTGCGCGCCCGGTCGCAGAGAGGAGTACGCAACCTCGACCGCACTTTCCCTGCAGGCTTCCTTCCGACTCGAAGTCCTGCGGCGGTCTCAACGAGGTGCCACATCCTCAATGCAGTCGGTCGCCCCCGTTTCGGTTGGGCTCTGGCACGACGGTCGCCACCGTCTCGCCCTTGAGTGGCCGCTGTTGGCGCTCGCTGTGAGGTGTTCAGCGTGCTGTCCGTGTTGCCGACGCGGTCAAAACGAGTCGACGGCTCACGTTCCCTTGTGCGCCGAAGGCTCTCTTGATATGTGATCCGACCCTCAGACAGACGAAGCCAAGGGAAGACCCAAGGCCGCAATGTGCGTTCAAAGAATCAGTGCTCAGTGTGTCCTGCAATTCACACCAAGTCTCGCAGCTGGCTGCGTTCTTCATCGACCCGAGAACCGAGTGATCCACCGCTTAGAGTCGTGAAAAAGTGTTTGTTCAATTCCGTACAGTCAAAACCAAACGTTTCTGGCACTCGGCCAAACAGTGGCCAAGAAGGGCGCTTTTCAGCGCACGCTTGGACTCCAAAACTCTGCCGCGCCTTTTTCGGCTGCCGCAAATCGAGCAAACGGTGTGTTTCGGACGGCGTTTCGCTTCCGCTACTTGCGAGTGCTTTCGTGGTCCACCCCTCTATAAATACTCGGAGGCGTCGAAGCCGGTTCTCCAAGCCGGACCCGTAGGTATCGTTGTGTGCTCGCTCTCATTGGCCCGCCTAACCAGAAAATGCCTGCGGTACACCCATTTGGATAAGAGTGCACGCAGATGCGGGCCTCGACGGCTACACATTTCCTCGGGCGGCCGCCTCCCGGCCTCCGTGGAGCGCGGATGCACGGTCCCATCGACAAGCCTCTCCCGTTTTTACCGTGGCGTCGCGGTTCACCACGGCGGGCGGGTCGGTCTCCTCCGCATAAAAAGGGGGGACCCCCGCTTTTTGTTCCACGAAATCGCACAAGCTTTTTTCGCATCCACGGTTTGCCACCGCACACCAAAATGCCGATCCGGCTGCCTACTTTAGCCAACAGGTGGAGCCAGGCGCGCCGTACTTGCGCGGCACTTCCCACGTCCACCGAAGTCGGTGCCAAGGACCACTTTCGGCGCCGGAGCCGCGTACGAGCCTACTCGAGGCGGAAGAACGAAGCCAGCAAGGGCCTGGCCGCAAGTGCGTTCAATTGTCGGGACGTCCAAGTCCCTCGTTCTTCCGTGCTTCCTCTTTCGGCAAGTCGTTGCGGCACCTTCCCAAAGCGCGCAGACCCGCTAATCGCGACGAGCGCGACGTGGCCGTGCCGCCTTTCCCTCGGCAGCAAGCAAAACGCCTGGCAACGTCGACGCTCCCCTAACCGCGATCTCGCACCGTGTTTCGTGTGGCGAATTCAAAAGCCGGCCGGCGCTGCTGCAACCATTACGGTCGGTACGCATACGCCGCGGAGGGCGGGACGGTCATCGGAGCGTGCGGTTCCTCCATCGAGTACTGCGCACCTCGGCCGTCGCATCGCCGTGCCATGACCGGCCGCGCGTCAACGCGAACCGGTGCCAGCGAGATCCCTCGCCTGCAAGAACCGACCGGCAGCCTCCGTCACCCGAGGACGCGGAGGCGCTTGCCGCGGACGGCGGGACGGTATGCACTGGTGCACAGCGGACCCGTCACATCGCCAGTTCCTTGACCGACCGCCGACGCTTGTGCCGTTCCTCTCGTACTTGGCAGTCGCCGCGCGATTGTCGGGTCTCGTTCTTGCACGCTCGAACGGTCGGGAGGGCACTCGGCTGGCGTTTCGGGAACGCGCAGCCTCGCCTTCTACCGACGTAACCACGACTCGCCGTTCGCGCTCCGCCGCTCCTGTTTACAGTACTAGGCGGTCCCGCAGCGGTCGGGTCGCGCATTTCGAGCGCTTCGAGCCACGGTGCAGTGGCGGGTCGAAAGCCGACCTATGAGTGCGTTGCGCCGTTTGTACCCGCGTCCGCCACCTGGCCGACCGTCCAAGGTCGCGGTGTTGGCGTCCGCTGGGCGCAACAATTTGTCACGGGGTGCCGCTCCACATTCAGGCAGCCCCGTGGGGAAAAGCCGACCCCGCGTCCAAACGGGGTCAGCGGCAGAAAGTGTCGGGCGCAGACGCAGCTGAGGCGCTCACCCTTCACAATCCGTTAATGATCCTTCCGCAGGTTCACCTACGGAAACCTTGTTACGACTTTTACTTCCTCTAAATGATCAAGTTTGGTCATCTTTCCAACAGACCGGCGCAACCGAAAGGCCGCGCCGGACATCGGTCCGAAGACCTCACTAAATCATTCAATCGGTAGTAGCGACGGGCGGTGTGTACAAAGGGCAGGGACGTAATCAACGCGAGCTTATGACTCGCGCTTACTGGGAATTCCTCGTTCAAGGGGAACAATTGCAAGCCCCTATCCCAATCACGAAAGAAGTTCCACGGGTTACCCAGTCTTTTCAGACAGGGATAAAGACACGCTGCTTCCTTCAGTGTAGCGCGCGTGCGGCCCCGGACATCTAAGGGCATCACAGACCTGTTATTGCTCTGTTTCGTGCGGCTAGGAGCCGCTTGTCCCTCTAAGAAGGTTGTAAGGTGCTGGGAACCCCGCACCTATTTAATAGGCTAGAGTCTCGTTCGTTATCGGAATTAACCAGACAAATCGCTCCACCAACTAAGAACGGCCATGCACCACCATCCACCGAATCAAGAAAGAGCTCTCAATCTGTCAATCCTCCCAGTGTCCGGGCCGGGTAAGTTTTCCCGTGTTGAGTCAAATTAAGCCGCAGGCTCCACTCCTGGTGGTGCCCTTCCGTCAATTCCTTTAAGTTTCAGCTTTGCAACCATACTTCCCCCGGAACCCAAATACTTTGGTTTCCCGGAAGCTGCCCGCCGAGTCATTTGAGTAACTCAGGCGGATCGCTGGTTGGCATCGTTTATGGTCAGAACTAGGGCGGTATCTGATCGCCTTCGAACCTCTGACTTTCGTTCTTGATCAATGAAAACATTCTTGGCAAATGCTTTCGCAGTAGTTCGTCTTGCGACGGTCCAAGAATTTCACCTCTAGCGCCGCAATACGAATGCCCCCGTCCGTCCCTCTTAATCATTACCTCGTATTCCAAAAACCAACAGAACAGAAACGAGGTCTTGTTCTATTATTCCATGCAAGTTTATTCAGGCGACTCGCCTGCGTTGAGCACTCTAATTTTTTCAAAGTAAAAGCACCGGCCATCTCGAGGCACACAATGAAGTGCACCAAGAAAGAACCGGCATGATGTTCAGTCCGAGCCGTCGCATCGGGTAGATGCACTACTCGTCTGGAACTGAGATCCAACTACGAGCTTTTTAACCGCAGCAGCTTTAGTATACGCTATTGGAGCTGGAATTACCGCGGCTGCTGGCACCAGACTTGCCCTCCAATTGATCCTCGTTAAAGGATTTAGAGTGTACTCATTTCAATTACGGGGCCTCAAAAGAGTCCCGTATTGTTATTTTTCGTCACTACCTCCCCGTGCCGGGAGTGGGTAATTTGCGCGCCTGCTGCCTTCCTTGGATGTGGTAGCCGTTTCTCAGGCTCCCTCTCCGGAATCGAACCCTGATTCTCCGTTACCCGTAACAACCATGGTAAGCAAGTAACCTACCATCGAAAGTTGATAAGGCAGACACTTGAAAGAAACGTCGCCGGCTCGTGGCCATGCGATCAGCACAAAGTTATCCAGAGTCACCACACAATACGGGCCGAAACCCGATCGATCTTGGTCTAATAAAAGCACCCGTTACCCAAAGGGCTCCAGGCTCACTGCATGTATTAGCTCTAGAATTGCCACAGTTATCCAAGTAGGAAGAAACGATCTAAGGAACCATAACTGATTTAATGAGCCATTCGCGGTTTCGCCTTATTTCGGCATGTACTTAGACATGCATGGCTTAATCTTTGAGACAAGCATATGATTACTGGCAGGATCAACCAGGTAATCGTTCGACTGCGCGTCCGTCCTCGCCCTCGGCGGGCCGGACGCAGTCTGTGTGCGGCGGAGGCCACCTTCAGGCGCCCCAACACGCTTATTTTGCACTCCGAGATGACGGCGTTCGAGCTCGCTACGGCACAACCTTCCCGAAAGACGAGTGGGAGCCGTGCGGCAAGAAGCACGTTCATGCTCGCTCTTTTTCGTTGCATCGACTCGGTCGCGCCGTGCGGGTTGCCCAAGCCCGCTGCACTGTCGGTGGACCGGCCGGAACTAGCAACGGAGCCGAGACTGCAAAGCCGCCAGACGACGGGTCACGCCCGCGTCTTCGGCGCTTTCGCATCTGAATCGCCCGAGGACGACACGGAACACACCTCGATATCGTGGTAAAACGGCACCGTCCGACAACCAGCCCCTAACGCATCAAGCGGATGAGGCTGCAGACGACTGCCGTGGATTCCCCTGGAGCAGACCCGAGGACACGCTTGACGAGGCCGAAGCCCGCCGCATATCAGACACCCGGTCGCTTTCGCGTACGCCGCTCACGAGAACCCCCACATAATAGCAGCGATAAGTACCCAGACCTCCTTGGGCCCTAATACGAGCGTACTCGAGAAAATTTCACCGCGGGTGTGCCCCGAAACGTGTGGCATGTTGAGCGTGCCACAAGTCTACGTCGCTCTCAAACCCGCCGAGGTCGTAGAATTTGCGACCCTACTCACGAAATTCCCACCGAGGATACGGCCGCAAACGTACCGCACCTTGGGTAGGCCACGAGTTTGTGCAACACTACGCTGACGGCACAGCACCGAGGTCGTGCGCGCACGCACGGGAAAATTCCGCCGCGGTTTCTGCCGAAAACGTGAGGCACCACGACTCTCCGCAAGTTCGCGTCGACTGCGAAAGACCGAAGTCGTGAACGACGTGTCCGCTACTCGCCGCCGACACGCTGGACACCAAACGTACAACGACTCGACGGCGTCGTAGAGGCCCACGACGCGGTTTTCCTTAACGACGTCTCGGCGTGGCACCGACAGGTTAGAACGGCCGACCAACGTTCCCTGTCCGCCGTTCGGCTCAGTCGAAGGGCTCGGCGACTTCGGCAACGCTGCGAAGCCGCACGGTGACGCACGCCATGTCCCCATTTTTTTTTTCTTTCTGCGTCTGCCGGGGTGCCCCTATAATAGCAGCGATAAGCACCCAGACCGCCGTGGGTCGCTCGCCCCGGCTGACGTGGTTTTTCGTACTCCTGCGGCGGTCGCCGTCAAGCACGTCCAAATACGCTACTTTCGTGGGCGCATTCACGCTCTTTCGCTTCGCCGGAGTGCCAGCACTCACTCTGCCAAAAACGGCGAACATCCGAGCGGCGGTTCCCACTTTTGCGTCGGCGTCGCAAACCCCGCCCCGGCAGACGAGGTTTGCCGTACTCGTGCGACGGTGGCCGGCGGGCACGTCGAAAGACGCCGATATCGTGCGCGAATTGGCGCACCTTGGCTTCACCGGAGTGCCGCCACTGACTCCTCCAAAAACGGCGAAGATCCGAGCGGCGCTTCCCACTTTCGCATCGGCGTCCCGAACTCCGCCCCGGCTGACGCGGTTTACCGTACTCGTGCGACGGTCGCCGGCGAGCACGTGGAAAGACGCCGATATCGTGCCCGAATCGGCTCCGTTCGGCTTCGCCGGAGTGCCAGCACTGGCTCGGCGAAAGACGACGAACATCCGAGCGACGGTTCTCACTATTGCGTACGCGTCGCAAACCCCGCCCCGGCAGACGCACTTTGCCGTACTCGTGCGACGGTCGCCGGCGAGCACGTAGAAAGACGCCGATATCGTGCCGGAATCGGCCCCGTTTGGCTTCGCCGGAGTGCCAGCACTCACTCGGCCACAAACGGCGAACATCCGAGCGGCGGTTCCCACTTAGCCGTCGGCGTCCCGAACTCCGCCCCGGCAGACGCGGTTGCCGAGCTCGTGCGACTAGCGACCGCGAAGCCGTCTCGCGACGCCGCTTTCGTGCGCGGCTCCCACTGCGACCTGGGTCACCCGAGGTCGACGAGCAAAAAAGAATGTCGAAAAAAATTTTTTTTTTTTTTTGCGTCTGCCGGGGTGCCCCTATAATAGCAGCGATAAGCACCCAGACCGCCATGGGTCGCTCGCCCCGGCTGACGTGGTTTTTCGTTTTCCTGCGGTGGTCGTCGTCAAGCACGTCCAAACACGCCACTTTCGTGGGCGCATTCGCGCTCTTTCGCTTCGCCGGAGTGCCAGCACTCACTCTGCCAAAAACGGCGAACATCCGAGCGGCGGTTCCCACTTTTGCGTCGGCGTCGCAAACCCCGCCCCGGCAGACGAGGTTTGCCGTACTCGTGCGACGGTGGCCGGCGGGCACGTCGAAAGACGCCGATATCGTGCGCGAATTGGCGCACCTTGGCTTCACCGGAGTGCCGCCACTGACTCCTCCAAAAACGGCGAAGATCCGAGCGGCGCTTCCCACTTTCGCATCGGCGTCCCGAACTCCGCCCCGGCTGACGCGGTTTACCGTACTCGTGCGACGGTCGCCGGCGAGCACGTGGAAAGACGCCGATATCGTGCCCGAATCGGCTCCGTTCGGCTTCGCCGGATTGCCAGCACTGGCTCGGCGAAAGACGACGAACATCCGAGCGACGGTTCTCACTATTGCGTACGCGTCGCAAACCCCGCCCCGGCAGACGCACTTTGCCGTACTCGTGCGACGGTCGCCGGCGAGCACGTAGAAAGACGCCGATATCGTGCCGGAATCGGCCCCGTTTGGCTTCGCCGGAGTGCCAGCACTCACTCGGCCACAAACGGCGAACATCCGAGCGGCGGTTCCCACTTAGCCGTCGGCGTCCCGAACTCCGCCCCGGCAGACGCGGTTGCCGAGCTCGTGCGACTAGCGACCGCGAAGCCGTCTCGCGACGCCGCTTTCGTGCGCGGCTCCCACTGCGACCTGGGTCACCCGAGGTCGACGAGCAAAAAAGAATGTCGAAAAAAATTTTTTTTTTTTTTTTGCGTCTGCCGGGGTGCCCCTATAATAGCAGCGATAAGCACCCAGACCGCCATGGGTCGCTCGCCCCGGCTGACGTGGTTTTTCGTTTTCCTGCGGTGGTCGTCGTCAAGCACGTCCAAACACGCCACTTTCGTGGGCGCATTCGCGCTCTTTCGCTTCGCCGGAGTGCCAGCACTCACTCTGCCAAAAACGGCGAACATCCTAGTGGCGGTTCCCACTTTTGCGTCGGCGTCGCCAACCCCGCCCCGGCATACGCGGTTTGCCGTACTCGTGCGGCGGTGGCCGGCGGGCACGTCGAAAGACACCGATATCGTGCGCGAGTCGATGCTTCTTGGTCTCGCAGGAGGGCCGCCACTCACTCCTGCAAAAACGGCGAAGATCCGAGCGGCGCTTCCCACTTTTTCGTCGGCGTCGCAAACCTCGCCCCGGCAGACGCGCTTTGCCGTACTCGTGCGACGGTCGCCGGCGAGCACGTCGAAATACGCCGATATCGTGCCCGAATCGGCCCCGTTTCGCTTCGCCGGAGTGCCAGCACTCGCTCGGCCAAAGACGACGAACATCCGAGCGACGGTTCCCACTATTGCGTACGCGTCGCGAACCCCGCCCCGGCAGACGCGGTTTGCCGTACTCGTGCGGCGGTGGCCGGCGGGCACGTCGAAAGACGCCGATATCGTGCACGAATTGGCGCTCCTTGGCTTCACCGGAGTGCCAGCACTCACTCGGCCAAAAACGGCGAACATCCGAGCAGCGGTACCCACTTAGCCGTCGGCATCCCGAACTCCGCGCCGGCTGACGCGGTTGCCGAGCTCGTGCGACTAGCGACCGCGAACGCGTCTCGCGACGCCGCTTTCGTGCGCGGCTCCCATTGCGACCTGGGTTACCCGAGCTCGACCAGCAAAAAAGAAGGTCGAAAATTTTTTTTTTTTTTCTGCGTCTGCCGGGGTGCCCCTATAATAGCAGCGATAAGCACCCAGACCGCCGTGTGTCGCTCGCCCCGGCTGACGTGGTTTTTCGTACTCCTGCAGCGGTCGCCGTCACGCACGTCCAAATACGCCACTTTCGTGGGCGCATTCGCGCTCTTTCGCGTCGCCGGAGTGCCAGCACTCACTCTGCCAAAAACGGCCAACATCCGAGCGGCGGTTCCCACTTTTGCGTCGGCGTCGTAAACCCCGCCCCGGCAGACGCGGTTTGCCCTACTCGTGCGACGGTCGCCGGCGAGCGCGTCGAAAGACGCCGATATCGTGCGCTAATTGGCGCTCCTTGGCTTCTCCGGAGTGCCGCCACTCACTCCTCCAAAAACGGCGAAGATCCGAGCGGCGTTCTCCACTTTCGCATCGGCGTCCCGAACTCCGCCCGGGCTGACGCGGTTTACCGTACTCGTGCGACGGTCGCCGGCGGGCACGTCGAAAGACGCCGATATCGTGCCGTAATCGGCCCCGTTTGGCTTCGCCCGAGTGCCAGCACTCACTCGGCCAAAAACGGCGAACATCCGAGCAGCGTTTCCCACTTTCGCATCGGCGTCCCGAAGCCCGCCCCGGCAGACGCGGTTTGCCCTACTCGAGCGACGGTCGCCGGCGATCACGTCGAAAGGCGCCGAATTCGTGCACGAATCGATGCTTCTTGGTCTCGCAGGAGGGCCGCCACTCACTCCTGCAAAAACGGCGAAGATCCGAGTTGCGCTTCCCACTTTTTCGTCGGCGTCCCGAACTACGCCCCGGCTGACGCGGTTTACCGTACTCGTGCGACGGTCGCCGGCGGGCACTTCAAAATACGCCGATTTCGTGGGCGCATTCACGCTGTTTCGCTTCCCCGGAGTGCCAACACTCACTCTGCCGAAAGCGGCGATCATCCGAGCGGCGGTTCCCACTTTTGCGTCGGCTTCGCAAACGGCGCCCCGGCAGACGCGCTCGTGCGACGTACTCGTGCGACGGTCGCCGGCGAGCACGTCGAAAGACGCCGATATCGTGCTCGAATCGACCCCGTTTCGCTTCGCCGGAGTGCTGCCAGTCACGGCGCAGAAAACGGCGAACAAGTGTTTTTTTTTTTTTTTTTCCTAGAATTTGTGTTATAGAAGGCACATTTGATATCGGACGATAATTTTCAACTTTATCACGCGCACCGATTTTCGTGTAGAGGTTTGCAAGTTTATGGGAATTTCTCCACTTGGAATAATGCGATTTAGTAGTACTACGAGAACTTCATGGATGTACTCAAGGGTACGGGGCAAGTCAGTTACGTCAACACCTGCAGATTTTTTACACTTCAAACTGAAAATTGTTGGTTGTGAGTCCTCGTGTGATATTAAAGGCCGATTCGCTAACACATAGAACAAAGAAAGAAAGGAAGAAAAAACGCCCGCGCTCGCTCAAGAAACCTGGGTTCGCAACAAGTGGCAACAACAAGCAACCGAGCGAGTGCGCCAAAACCCGTGGCGGCCGAACAAACGCGAAGTCCCAACCGCGTCAGCCGGGGCGGCACGGGACAGGAAAAATCACTTCAGCCGGGGCGGCGGGGCACCGAATAAACCTCGTCACCTCGTCGCAGGATAAAAGAGGAAACAAAAAGTCTAAACAGCGTCTGCTGGAGCGAATGCGTAATAAAACAACAACAACAACAAAAAAAAAAAAACACCCGCGCTCAAGAAGTCTGCAATCACCACAAAAGGCGACTGTGACCGAGCAGCGTCAGCCGGGGCCGTGCGGAAACGGAAAAACCGCGACTACCGGGGCGTCGAGGCACCGAAAAATCCACTTCAGCCGCGGCGAAAAAAAAAAACAAAAAGAAAGACGGAGGGGGGGGGGGAACCACGTCTGCCGGGGCGAAGGAAAAAAAAAAAACGCGTCTGCCGGGGCGAGCCCGGGTGCGGCACCACCGGGAAAACTGTGGCAAACAGACATGGCGATCGAGTGAGTGGGCCGCCAGCCAGGCTCAGCCAAAAAGTGCAAAGTCCGAACTGCGTCAGCCGGGGCGGCAAAAACCACGTCAGCCGGGGCGGCGCAAAAAACCGCGTCTGCCGGGGCGGCACGAAACCGCGTCAGCCGGGGCGGCGCGAAAACTGCGTCAGCCGGGGCGAAAGAAAAAAAAAAAAAAACGCGTCTGCCGGGGCGAGCCCGGGTGCGGCACCACCGGGAAAACTGTGGCAAACAGACATGGCGATCGAGTGAGTGGGCCGCCAGCCAGGCACAGCCGAAAAGTGCAAAGTCCGAACCGTGTCAGCCGGGGCGGCAAAAAACCGCGTCAGCCGGGGCGGCGCAAAAAACCGCGTCTGCCGGGGCGGCACGAAACCGCGTCAGCCGGGGCGGCGCGAAAACTGCGTCAGCCGGGGCGAGCCCGGGTGCGGCACCACCGGGAAAACTGTGGCAAACAGACATGGCGATCGAGTGAGTGGGCCGCCAGCCAGGCTCAGCCAAAAAGTGCCAAGTCCGAACTGCGTCAGCCGGGGCGGCAAAAAACCGCGTCAGCCGGGGCGGCGCAAAAAACCGCGTCTGCCGGGGCGGCGCGAAAACCGCGTCTGCCGGGGCGGCGCGAAAACTGCGTCAGCCGGGGCGAAAGAAAAAAAAAAACGCGTCTGCCGGGGCGAGCCCGGGTGCGGCACCACCGGGAAAACTGTGGCAAACAGACATGGCGATCGAGTGAGTGGGCCGCCAGCAAGGCTCAGCCAAAAAGTGCTAAGTCCGAACTGCGTCAGCTGGGGCGGCAAAAAACCGCGTCTGCCGGGGCGGCACGAAACCGCGTCAGCCGGGGCGGCGCGAAAACCGCGTCTGCCGGGGCGGCACGAAACCGCGTCAGCCGGGGCGGCGCGAAAACTGCGTCAGCCGGGGCGAGCCCGGGTGCGGCACCACCGGGAAAACTGTGGCAAACAGACATGGCGATCGAGTGAGTGGGCCGCCAGCCAGGCACAGCCGAAAAGTGCTAAGTCCGAACTGCGTCAGCCGGGGCGGCAAAAACCGCGTCAGCCGGGGCGGCGCGAAAACCGCGTCTGCCGGGGCGGCACGAAACCGCGTCAGCCGGGGCGGCGCGAAAACTGCGTCAGCCGGGGCGAGCCCGGGTGCGGCACCACCGGGAAAACTGTGGCTAACAGACATGGCGATCGAGTGAGTGGGCCACCAGCCAGGCTCAGCCAAAAAGTGCTAAGTCCGAACTGCGTCAGCCGGGGCGGCAAAAACCGCGTCAGCCGGGGCGGCGCAAAAAACCGCGTCTGCCGGGGCGGCACGAAACCGCGTCAGCCGGGGCGGCGCGAAAACTGCGTCAGCCGGGGCGAAAGAAAAAAAAAAAACGCGTCTGCCGGGGCGAGCCCGGGTGCGGCACCACCGGGAAAACTGTGGCAAACAGACATGGCGATCGAGTGAGTGGGCCGCCAGCCAGGCACAGCCGAAAAGTGCCAAGTCCGAACTGCGTCAGCCGGGGCGGCAAAAAACCGCGTCAGCCGGGGCGGCGCAAAAAACCGCGTCTGCCGGGGCGGCACGAAACCGCGTCAGCCGGGGCGGCGCGAAAACTGCGTCAGCCGGGGCGAGCCCGGGTGCGGCACCACCGGGAAAACTGTGGCAAACAGACATGGCGATCGAGTGAGTGGGCCGCCAGCCAGGCTCAGCCAAAAAGTGCCAAGTCCGAACTGCGTCAGCCGGGGCGGCGCAAAAAACCGCGTCTGCCGGGGCGGCGCGAAAACCGCGTCTGCCGGGGCGGCGCGAAAACTGCGTCAGCCGGGGCGAAAGAAAAAAAAAACGCGTCTGCCGGGGCGAGCCCGGGTGCGGCACCACCGGGAAAACTGTGGCAAACAGACATGGCGATCGAGTGAGTGGGCCGCCAGCAAGGCTCAGCCAAAAAGTGCCAAGTCCGAACTGCGTCAGCCGGGGCGGCAAAAAACCGCGTCTGCCGGGGCGGCACGAAACCGCGTCAGCCGGGGCGGCGCGAAAACCGCGTCTGCCGGGGCGGCACGAAACCGCGTCAGCCGGGGCGAGCCCGGGTGCGGCACCACCGGGAAAACTGTGGCAAACAGACATGGCGATCGAGTGAGTGGGCCGCCAGCCAGGCACAGCCGAAAAGTGCTAAGTCCGAACTGCGTCAGCCGGGGCGGCAAAAACCGCGTCAGCCGGGGCGGCGCAAAAACCGCGTCTGCCGGGGCGAATGCAAAAAAAACAAAGAAAAAAGCCCGCGCTTAATCAAAAGAAAACAAAGAAAAAAGCTTGCGCTTAATCAAAAGAAAACAAACAAAAAAAGTTCGCGCTTAAGCCTGGCGGTGGAACCACCGGGGCAAACAGACCTGGCGATCGAGTGAGTGGGCCGCCAGCCGGGGTGAGCCAAAAAGTGCAAAGTCGGAACCGCGTCAGCCGGGGCGGCGCGAAAACCGCGTCAGCCGGGGCGGCGCAAAAACTGCGTCAGCCGGGGCGGCACGGAAAAACGAAAACCGCGTCAGCCGGGGCGGCACGGAAAAACGAAAACCACGTCAGCCGGGGCGACATCAAAATGAGGAAAAAAAAAAAAACTGCCTTAGGACACCTGCGTACACTTTCATGCGTTTGGGCATATCTCTCTGTAACACGCGCGCCCCTCGTTACGCGCGGCACTCTGTTTTCTCCGACACCCATATTTCGGCGGCATGTGGCACGCGCGCCCGTCCCTACGCACGGCACACCGCAGTGCTTTCTCGATATTTTTCTTTTCCTCCAACACCGTCATCTATAGGCTTTTAGTGACCTGTTGCTCGTGGCAAAAGTTCGCTAGCTCTGACACCTCTTGCATGCGCACCGTTTTTGCGCACGGTGCTATGCCGCAAAGCACGGCAGTCGCATGCGTTTCTCTCAGGCACCTCTTTTTTGACACAACGCTGTGGTGCTTAGAAACACACCCGCCGCTTTTGCGCACAGAACTCCACCGTACAGCACGGTAGTCACGTTTGTTCCACACGAACAGCAGTGTGCATCGTGCTACGACACTTTGAAAGCTTTTTCTTCCGAGTCTC
>NW_027464965.1:22500-35000 GCF_043290135.1 Rhipicephalus microplus
GGTGCTGGGCTCGGTCCCGTTTCGCTCGCAGCTACTCGGGGAATCCCTGTTGGTTTCTTTTCCTCCGCTTAGTGATATGCTTAAATTCAGCGGGTTGTCTCGCCTGATCTGAGGTCGACAGCGGATACATTCGCTTCCATCAACTTCCTGCACGACCGCGTGCGCTCGCCCTACCAAGTGCGCCCGCAACCCTGTACAGGGCCACTTCTTCACAAGGCTGGCAATCGGCTTCCCCGCTGCACGCGTGCGGCGCACAACCGGTGTGACGTGGAAGTGACGGGACACGTTCGTAAACCCATCGCGAACCGAGTACGACGCCCTACCAAGTGCGCCCGCAACCCTGTACAGGGTCACATCTTCACAAGGCTGGCAAGCGGCATTCCGCTGCGCGCGTGCGTCGTCCGAGCAGTTGCGTGATAAACGACCGTGTCGAAAGCCCAAACACCGCCGAGGCCAGTCGCCGCCGCCGCAAGGGCAGCCACGCAGCCTGGCGAGAGGCATCGTCTCGTGTAGCGTCGCCCCCGCCCCAACTGGAGTGGCCCAGTTTTTTGAACGGGACGGGAACTGCGAAGCACTTAGACCGACGGCGGACTACGACGAGAACGCCTTAAGCTTCGCCAACGTTTCGCCAACTCGTGCGGGAGACTTTTTCCGCTTCGCGGCAAGTCGTCGCGCCGTGCTCTCCGCATCAACCGCGTACGCAGCGAACCGCAAACGTCGGGCGCAGCCTCCTCACCTCCCTGCGCTTTGCGCGCGAACGTTCCCTGTTCGCGCGGCAAAGCCTGGAGGAGGCACGGCCCCGCAGCGTGTTCGAGCGCCCGGTCTACGGGACACCCTGCTTACTTCGAGGGCAACAAGCGCAACGCAAGGCTGCGATCTCGCGCACTTTGCGCACGGCTGGAGAAGCTTTGCTGGCCGGCTTTCGCTCCTCGTGTTTACCGTGCGTTAAAGTTGCGCGTCCGTGGCTCTCGCAGCTCTTGCGCGCCCGGTCGCAGAGAGGAGTACGCAACCTCGACCGCACTTTCCCTGCAGGCTTCCTTCCGACTCGAAGTCCTGCGGCGGTCTCAACGAGGTGCCACATCCTCAATGCAGTCGGTCGCCCCCGTTTCGGTTGGGCTCTGGCACGACGGTCGCCACCGTCTCGCCCTTGAGTGGCCGCTGTTGGCGCTCGCTGTGAGGTGTTCAGCGTGCTGTCCGTGTTGCCGACGCGGTCAAAACGAGTCGACGGCTCACGTTCCCTTGTGCGCCGAAGGCTCTCTTGATATGTGATCCGACCCTCAGACAGACGAAGCCAAGGGAAGACCCAAGGCCGCAATGTGCGTTCAAAGAATCAGTGCTCAGTGTGTCCTGCAATTCACACCAAGTCTCGCAGCTGGCTGCGTTCTTCATCGACCCGAGAACCGAGTGATCCACCGCTTAGAGTCGTGAAAAAGTGTTTGTTCAATTCCGTACAGTCAAAACCAAACGTTTCTGGCACTCGGCCAAACAGTGGCCAAGAAGGGCGCTTTTCAGCGCACGCTTGGACTCCAAAACTCTGCCGCGCCTTTTTCGGCTGCCGCAAATCGAGCAAACGGTGTGTTTCGGACGGCGTTTCGCTTCCGCTACTTGCGAGTGCTTTCGTGGTCCACCCCTCTATAAATACTCGGGAGGCGTCGAAGCCGGTTCTCCAAGCCGGACCCGTAGGTATCGTTGTGTGCTCGCTCTCATTGGCCCGCCTAACCAGAAAATGCCTGCGGTACACCCATTTGGATAAGAGTGCACGCAGATGCGGGCCTCGACGGCTACACATTTCCTCGGGCGGCCGCCTCCCGGCCTCCGTGGAGCGCGGGATGCACGGTCCCATCGACAAGCCTCTCCCGTTTTTACCGTGGCGTCGCGGTTCACCACGGCGGGCGGGTCGGTCTCCTCCGCATAAAAAGGGGGACCCCCGCTTTTTGTTCCACGAAATCGCACAAGCTTTTTTCGCATCCACGGTTTGCCACCGCACACCAAAATGCCGATCCGGCTGCCTACTTTAGCCAACAGGTGGAGCCAGGCGCGCCGTACTTGCGCGGCACTTCCCACGTCCACCGAAGTCGGTGCCAAGGACCACTTTCGGCGCCGGAGCCGCGTACGAGCCTACTCGAGGCGGAAGAACGAAGCCAGCAAGGGCCTGGCCGCAAGTGCGTTCAATTGTCGGGACGTCCAAGTCCCTCGTTCTTCCGTGCTTCCTCTTTCGGCAAGTCGTTGCGGCACCTTCCCAAAGCGCGCAGACCCGCTAATCGCGACGAGCGCGACGTGGCCGTGCCGCCTTTCCCTCGGCAGCAAGCAAAACGCCTGGCAACGTCGACGCTCCCCTAACCGCGATCTCGCACCGTGTTTCGTGTGGCGAATTCAAAAGCCGGCCGGCGCTGCTGCAACCATTACGGTCGGTACGCATACGCCGCGGAGGGCGGGACGGTCATCGGAGCGTGCGGTTCCTCCATCGAGTACTGCGCACCTCGGCCGTCGCATCGCCGTGCCATGACCGGCCGCGCGTCAACGCGAACCGGTGCCAGCGAGATCCCTCGCCTGCAAGAACCGACCGGCAGCCTCCGTCACCCGAGGACGCGGAGGCGCTTGCCGCGGACGGCGGGACGGTATGCACTGGTGCACAGCGGACCCGTCACATCGCCAGTTCCTTGACCGACCGCCGACGCTTGTGCCGTTCCTCTCGTACTTGGCAGTCGCCGCGCGATTGTCGGGTCTCGTTCTTGCACGCTCGAACGGTCGGGAGGGCACTCGGCTGGCGTTTCGGGAACGCGCAGCCTCGCCTTCTACCGACGTAACCACGACTCGCCGTTCGCGCTCCGCCGCTCCTGTTTACAGTACTAGGCGGTCCCGCAGCGGTCGGGTCGCGCATTTCGAGCGCTTCGAGCCACGGTGCAGTGGCGGGTCGAAAGCCGACCTATGAGTGCGTTGCGCCGTTTGTACCCGCGTCCGCCACCTGGCCGACCGTCCAAGGTCGCGGTGTTGGCGTCCGCTGGGCGCAACAATTTGTCACGGGGTGCCGCTCCACATTCAGGCAGCCCCGTGGGGAAAAGCCGACCCCGCGTCCAAACGGGGTCAGCGGCAGAAAGTGTCGGGCGCAGACGCAGCTGAGGCGCTCACCCTTCACAATCCGTTAATGATCCTTCCGCAGGTTCACCTACGGAAACCTTGTTACGACTTTTACTTCCTCTAAATGATCAAGTTTGGTCATCTTTCCAACAGACCGGCGCAACCGAAAGGCCGCGCCGGACATCGGTCCGAAGACCTCACTAAATCATTCAATCGGTAGTAGCGACGGGCGGTGTGTACAAAGGGCAGGGACGTAATCAACGCGAGCTTATGACTCGCGCTTACTGGGAATTCCTCGTTCAAGGGGAACAATTGCAAGCCCCTATCCCAATCACGAAAGAAGTTCCACGGGTTACCCAGTCTTTTCAGACAGGGATAAAGACACGCTGCTTCCTTCAGTGTAGCGCGCGTGCGGCCCCGGACATCTAAGGGCATCACAGACCTGTTATTGCTCTGTTTCGTGCGGCTAGGAGCCGCTTGTCCCTCTAAGAAGGTTGTAAGGTGCTGGGAACCCCGCACCTATTTAATAGGCTAGAGTCTCGTTCGTTATCGGAATTAACCAGACAAATCGCTCCACCAACTAAGAACGGCCATGCACCACCATCCACCGAATCAAGAAAGAGCTCTCAATCTGTCAATCCTCCCAGTGTCCGGGCCGGGTAAGTTTTCCCGTGTTGAGTCAAATTAAGCCGCAGGCTCCACTCCTGGTGGTGCCCTTCCGTCAATTCCTTTAAGTTTCAGCTTTGCAACCATACTTCCCCCGGAACCCAAATACTTTGGTTTCCCGGAAGCTGCCCGCCGAGTCATTTGAGTAACTCAGGCGGATCGCTGGTTGGCATCGTTTATGGTCAGAACTAGGGCGGTATCTGATCGCCTTCGAACCTCTGACTTTCGTTCTTGATCAATGAAAACATTCTTGGCAAATGCTTTCGCAGTAGTTCGTCTTGCGACGGTCCAAGAATTTCACCTCTAGCGCCGCAATACGAATGCCCCCGTCCGTCCCTCTTAATCATTACCTCGTATTCCAAAAACCAACAGAACAGAAACGAGGTCTTGTTCTATTATTCCATGCAAGTTTATTCAGGCGACTCGCCTGCGTTGAGCACTCTAATTTTTTCAAAGTAAAAGCACCGGCCATCTCGAGGCACACAATGAAGTGCACCAAGAAAGAACCGGCATGATGTTCAGTCCGAGCCGTCGCATCGGGTAGATGCACTACTCGTCTGGAACTGAGATCCAACTACGAGCTTTTTAACCGCAGCAGCTTTAGTATACGCTATTGGAGCTGGAATTACCGCGGCTGCTGGCACCAGACTTGCCCTCCAATTGATCCTCGTTAAAGGATTTAGAGTGTACTCATTTCAATTACGGGGCCTCAAAAGAGTCCCGTATTGTTATTTTTCGTCACTACCTCCCCGTGCCGGGAGTGGGTAATTTGCGCGCCTGCTGCCTTCCTTGGATGTGGTAGCCGTTTCTCAGGCTCCCTCTCCGGAATCGAACCCTGATTCTCCGTTACCCGTAACAACCATGGTAAGCAAGTAACCTACCATCGAAAGTTGATAAGGCAGACACTTGAAAGAAACGTCGCCGGCTCGTGGCCATGCGATCAGCACAAAGTTATCCAGAGTCACCACACAATACGGGCCGAAACCCGATCGATCTTGGTCTAATAAAAGCACCCGTTACCCAAAGGGCTCCAGGCTCACTGCATGTATTAGCTCTAGAATTGCCACAGTTATCCAAGTAGGAAGAAACGATCTAAGGAACCATAACTGATTTAATGAGCCATTCGCGGTTTCGCCTTATTTCGGCATGTACTTAGACATGCATGGCTTAATCTTTGAGACAAGCATATGATTACTGGCAGGATCAACCAGGTAATCGTTCGACTGCGCGTCCGTCCTCGCCCTCGGCGGGCCGGACGCAGTCTGTGTGCGGCGGAGGCCACCTTCAGGCGCCCCAACACGCTTATTTTGCACTCCGAGATGACGGCGTTCGAGCTCGCTACGGCACAACCTTCCCGAAAGACGAGTGGGAGCCGTGCGGCAAGAAGCACGTTCATGCTCGCTCTTTTTCGTTGCATCGACTCGGTCGCGCCGTGCGGGTTGCCCAAGCCCGCTGCACTGTCGGTGGACCGGCCGGAACTAGCAACGGAGCCGAGACTGCAAAGCCGCCAGACGACGGGTCACGCCCGCGTCTTCGGCGCTTTCGCATCTGAATCGCCCGAGGACGACACGGAACACACCTCGATATCGTGGTAAAACGGCACCGTCCGACAACCAGCCCCTAACGCATCAAGCGGATGAGGCTGCAGACGACTGCCGTGGATTCCCCTGGAGCAGACCCGAGGACACGCTTGACGAGGCCGAAGCCCGCCGCATATCAGACACCCGGTCGCTTTCGCGTACGCCGCTCACGAGAACCCCCACATAATAGCAGCGATAAGTACCCAGACCTCCTTGGGCCCTAATACGAGCGTACTCGAGAAAATTTCACCGCGGGTGTGCCCCGAAACGTGTGGCATGTTGAGCGTGCCACAAGTCTACGTCGCTCTCAAACCCGCCGAGGTCGTAGAATTTGCGACCCTACTCACGAAATTCCCACCGAGGATACGGCCGCAAACGTACCGCACCTTGGGTAGGCCACGAGTTTGTGCAACACTACGCTGACGGCACAGCACCGAGGTCGTGCGCGCACGCACGGGAAAATTCCGCCGCGGTTTCTGCCGAAAACGTGAGGCACCACGACTCTCCGCAAGTTCGCGTCGACTGCGAAAGACCGAAGTCGTGAACGACGTGTCCGCTACTCGCCGCCGACACGCTGGACACCAAACGTACAACGACTCGACGGCGTCGTAGAGGCCCACGACGCGGTTTTCCTTAACGACGTCTCGGCGTGGCACCGACAGGTTAGAACGGCCGACCAACGTTCCCTGTCCGCCGTTCGGCTCAGTCGAAGGGCTCGGCGACTTCGGCAACGCTGCGAAGCCGCACGGTGACGCACGCCATGTCCCCATTTTTTTTTTCTTTCTGCGTCTGCCGGGGTGCCCCTATAATAGCAGCGATAAGCACCCAGACCGCCGTGGGTCGCTCGCCCCGGCTGACGTGGTTTTTCGTACTCCTGCGGCGGTCGCCGTCAAGCACGTCCAAATACGCTACTTTCGTGGGCGCATTCACGCTCTTTCGCTTCGCCGGAGTGCCAGCACTCACTCTGCCAAAAACGGCGAACATCCGAGCGGCGGTTCCCACTTTTGCGTCGGCGTCGCAAACCCCGCCCCGGCAGACGAGGTTTGCCGTACTCGTGCGACGGTGGCCGGCGGGCACGTCGAAAGACGCCGATATCGTGCGCGAATTGGCGCACCTTGGCTTCACCGGAGTGCCGCCACTGACTCCTCCAAAAACGGCGAAGATCCGAGCGGCGCTTCCCACTTTCGCATCGGCGTCCCGAACTCCGCCCCGGCTGACGCGGTTTACCGTACTCGTGCGACGGTCGCCGGCGAGCACGTGGAAAGACGCCGATATCGTGCCCGAATCGGCTCCGTTCGGCTTCGCCGGAGTGCCAGCACTGGCTCGGCGAAAGACGACGAACATCCGAGCGACGGTTCTCACTATTGCGTACGCGTCGCAAACCCCGCCCCGGCAGACGCACTTTGCCGTACTCGTGCGACGGTCGCCGGCGAGCACGTAGAAAGACGCCGATATCGTGCCGGAATCGGCCCCGTTTGGCTTCGCCGGAGTGCCAGCACTCACTCGGCCACAAACGGCGAACATCCGAGCGGCGGTTCCCACTTAGCCGTCGGCGTCCCGAACTCCGCCCCGGCAGACGCGGTTGCCGAGCTCGTGCGACTAGCGACCGCGAAGCCGTCTCGCGACGCCGCTTTCGTGCGCGGCTCCCACTGCGACCTGGGTCACCCGAGGTCGACGAGCAAAAAAGAATGTCGAAAAAAATTTTTTTTTTTTTTTGCGTCTGCCGGGGTGCCCCTATAATAGCAGCGATAAGCACCCAGACCGCCATGGGTCGCTCGCCCCGGCTGACGTGGTTTTTCGTTTTCCTGCGGTGGTCGTCGTCAAGCACGTCCAAACACGCCACTTTCGTGGGCGCATTCGCGCTCTTTCGCTTCGCCGGAGTGCCAGCACTCACTCTGCCAAAAACGGCGAACATCCGAGCGGCGGTTCCCACTTTTGCGTCGGCGTCGCAAACCCCGCCCCGGCAGACGAGGTTTGCCGTACTCGTGCGACGGTGGCCGGCGGGCACGTCGAAAGACGCCGATATCGTGCGCGAATTGGCGCACCTTGGCTTCACCGGAGTGCCGCCACTGACTCCTCCAAAAACGGCGAAGATCCGAGCGGCGCTTCCCACTTTCGCATCGGCGTCCCGAACTCCGCCCCGGCTGACGCGGTTTACCGTACTCGTGCGACGGTCGCCGGCGAGCACGTGGAAAGACGCCGATATCGTGCCCGAATCGGCTCCGTTCGGCTTCGCCGGATTGCCAGCACTGGCTCGGCGAAAGACGACGAACATCCGAGCGACGGTTCTCACTATTGCGTACGCGTCGCAAACCCCGCCCCGGCAGACGCACTTTGCCGTACTCGTGCGACGGTCGCCGGCGAGCACGTAGAAAGACGCCGATATCGTGCCGGAATCGGCCCCGTTTGGCTTCGCCGGAGTGCCAGCACTCACTCGGCCACAAACGGCGAACATCCGAGCGGCGGTTCCCACTTAGCCGTCGGCGTCCCGAACTCCGCCCCGGCAGACGCGGTTGCCGAGCTCGTGCGACTAGCGACCGCGAAGCCGTCTCGCGACGCCGCTTTCGTGCGCGGCTCCCACTGCGACCTGGGTCACCCGAGGTCGACGAGCAAAAAAGAATGTCGAAAAAAATTTTTTTTTTTTTTTTGCGTCTGCCGGGGTGCCCCTATAATAGCAGCGATAAGCACCCAGACCGCCATGGGTCGCTCGCCCCGGCTGACGTGGTTTTTCGTTTTCCTGCGGTGGTCGTCGTCAAGCACGTCCAAACACGCCACTTTCGTGGGCGCATTCGCGCTCTTTCGCTTCGCCGGAGTGCCAGCACTCACTCTGCCAAAAACGGCGAACATCCTAGTGGCGGTTCCCACTTTTGCGTCGGCGTCGCCAACCCCGCCCCGGCATACGCGGTTTGCCGTACTCGTGCGGCGGTGGCCGGCGGGCACGTCGAAAGACACCGATATCGTGCGCGAGTCGATGCTTCTTGGTCTCGCAGGAGGGCCGCCACTCACTCCTGCAAAAACGGCGAAGATCCGAGCGGCGCTTCCCACTTTTTCGTCGGCGTCGCAAACCTCGCCCCGGCAGACGCGCTTTGCCGTACTCGTGCGACGGTCGCCGGCGAGCACGTCGAAATACGCCGATATCGTGCCCGAATCGGCCCCGTTTCGCTTCGCCGGAGTGCCAGCACTCGCTCGGCCAAAGACGACGAACATCCGAGCGACGGTTCCCACTATTGCGTACGCGTCGCGAACCCCGCCCCGGCAGACGCGGTTTGCCGTACTCGTGCGGCGGTGGCCGGCGGGCACGTCGAAAGACGCCGATATCGTGCACGAATTGGCGCTCCTTGGCTTCACCGGAGTGCCAGCACTCACTCGGCCAAAAACGGCGAACATCCGAGCAGCGGTACCCACTTAGCCGTCGGCATCCCGAACTCCGCGCCGGCTGACGCGGTTGCCGAGCTCGTGCGACTAGCGACCGCGAACGCGTCTCGCGACGCCGCTTTCGTGCGCGGCTCCCATTGCGACCTGGGTTACCCGAGCTCGACCAGCAAAAAAGAAGGTCGAAAATTTTTTTTTTTTTCTGCGTCTGCCGGGGTGCCCCTATAATAGCAGCGATAAGCACCCAGACCGCCGTGTGTCGCTCGCCCCGGCTGACGTGGTTTTTCGTACTCCTGCAGCGGTCGCCGTCACGCACGTCCAAATACGCCACTTTCGTGGGCGCATTCGCGCTCTTTCGCGTCGCCGGAGTGCCAGCACTCACTCTGCCAAAAACGGCCAACATCCGAGCGGCGGTTCCCACTTTTGCGTCGGCGTCGTAAACCCCGCCCCGGCAGACGCGGTTTGCCCTACTCGTGCGACGGTCGCCGGCGAGCGCGTCGAAAGACGCCGATATCGTGCGCTAATTGGCGCTCCTTGGCTTCTCCGGAGTGCCGCCACTCACTCCTCCAAAAACGGCGAAGATCCGAGCGGCGTTCTCCACTTTCGCATCGGCGTCCCGAACTCCGCCCGGGCTGACGCGGTTTACCGTACTCGTGCGACGGTCGCCGGCGGGCACGTCGAAAGACGCCGATATCGTGCCGTAATCGGCCCCGTTTGGCTTCGCCCGAGTGCCAGCACTCACTCGGCCAAAAACGGCGAACATCCGAGCAGCGTTTCCCACTTTCGCATCGGCGTCCCGAAGCCCGCCCCGGCAGACGCGGTTTGCCCTACTCGAGCGACGGTCGCCGGCGATCACGTCGAAAGGCGCCGAATTCGTGCACGAATCGATGCTTCTTGGTCTCGCAGGAGGGCCGCCACTCACTCCTGCAAAAACGGCGAAGATCCGAGTTGCGCTTCCCACTTTTTCGTCGGCGTCCCGAACTACGCCCCGGCTGACGCGGTTTACCGTACTCGTGCGACGGTCGCCGGCGGGCACTTCAAAATACGCCGATTTCGTGGGCGCATTCACGCTGTTTCGCTTCCCCGGAGTGCCAACACTCACTCTGCCGAAAGCGGCGATCATCCGAGCGGCGGTTCCCACTTTTGCGTCGGCTTCGCAAACGGCGCCCCGGCAGACGCGCTCGTGCGACGTACTCGTGCGACGGTCGCCGGCGAGCACGTCGAAAGACGCCGATATCGTGCTCGAATCGACCCCGTTTCGCTTCGCCGGAGTGCTGCCAGTCACGGCGCAGAAAACGGCGAACAAGTGTTTTTTTTTTTTTTTTTCCTAGAATTTGTGTTATAGAAGGCACATTTGATATCGGACGATAATTTTCAACTTTATCACGCGCACCGATTTTCGTGTAGAGGTTTGCAAGTTTATGGGAATTTCTCCACTTGGAATAATGCGATTTAGTAGTACTACGAGAACTTCATGGATGTACTCAAGGGTACGGGGCAAGTCAGTTACGTCAACACCTGCAGATTTTTTACACTTCAAACTGAAAATTGTTGGTTGTGAGTCCTCGTGTGATATTAAAGGCCGATTCGCTAACACATAGAACAAAGAAAGAAAGGAAGAAAAAACGCCCGCGCTCGCTCAAGAAACCTGGGTTCGCAACAAGTGGCAACAACAAGCAACCGAGCGAGTGCGCCAAAACCCGTGGCGGCCGAACAAACGCGAAGTCCCAACCGCGTCAGCCGGGGCGGCACGGGACAGGAAAAATCACTTCAGCCGGGGCGGCGGGGCACCGAATAAACCTCGTCACCTCGTCGCAGGATAAAAGAGGAAACAAAAAGTCTAAACAGCGTCTGCTGGAGCGAATGCGTAATAAAACAACAACAACAACAAAAAAAAAAAAACACCCGCGCTCAAGAAGTCTGCAATCACCACAAAAGGCGACTGTGACCGAGCAGCGTCAGCCGGGGCCGTGCGGAAACGGAAAAACCGCGACTACCGGGGCGTCGAGGCACCGAAAAATCCACTTCAGCCGCGGCGAAAAAAAAAAACAAAAAGAAAGACGGAGGGGGGGGGGAACCACGTCTGCCGGGGCGAAGGAAAAAAAAAACGCGTCTGCCGGGGCGAGCCCGGGTGCGGCACCACCGGGAAAACTGTGGCAAACAGACATGGCGATCGAGTGAGTGGGCCGCCAGCCAGGCTCAGCCAAAAAGTGCAAAGTCCGAACTGCGTCAGCCGGGGCGGCAAAAACCACGTCAGCCGGGGCGGCGCAAAAAACCGCGTCTGCCGGGGCGGCACGAAACCGCGTCAGCCGGGGCGGCGCGAAAACTGCGTCAGCCGGGGCGAAAGAAAAAAAAAAAAAAAACGCGTCTGCCGGGGCGAGCCCGGGTGCGGCACCACCGGGAAAACTGTGGCAAACAGACATGGCGATCGAGTGAGTGGGCCGCCAGCCAGGCACAGCCGAAAAGTGCAAAGTCCGAACCGTGTCAGCCGGGGCGGCAAAAAACCGCGTCAGCCGGGGCGGCGCAAAAAACCGCGTCTGCCGGGGCGGCACGAAACCGCGTCAGCCGGGGCGGCGCGAAAACTGCGTCAGCCGGGGCGAGCCCGGGTGCGGCACCACCGGGAAAACTGTGGCAAACAGACATGGCGATCGAGTGAGTGGGCCGCCAGCCAGGCTCAGCCAAAAAGTGCCAAGTCCGAACTGCGTCAGCCGGGGCGGCAAAAAACCGCGTCAGCCGGGGCGGCGCAAAAAACCGCGTCTGCCGGGGCGGCGCGAAAACCGCGTCTGCCGGGGCGGCGCGAAAACTGCGTCAGCCGGGGCGAAAGAAAAAAAAACGCGTCTGCCGGGGCGAGCCCGGGTGCGGCACCACCGGGAAAACTGTGGCAAACAGACATGGCGATCGAGTGAGTGGGCCGCCAGCAAGGCTCAGCCAAAAAGTGCTAAGTCCGAACTGCGTCAGCTGGGGCGGCAAAAAACCGCGTCTGCCGGGGCGGCACGAAACCGCGTCAGCCGGGGCGGCGCGAAAACCGCGTCTGCCGGGGCGGCACGAAACCGCGTCAGCCGGGGCGGCGCGAAAACTGCGTCAGCCGGGGCGAGCCCGGGTGCGGCACCACCGGGAAAACTGTGGCAAACAGACATGGCGATCGAGTGAGTGGGCCGCCAGCCAGGCACAGCCGAAAAGTGCTAAGTCCGAACTGCGTCAGCCGGGGCGGCAAAAACCGCGTCAGCCGGGGCGGCGCGAAAACCGCGTCTGCCGGGGCGGCACGAAACCGCGTCAGCCGGGGCGGCGCGAAAACTGCGTCAGCCGGGGCGAGCCCGGGTGCGGCACCACCGGGAAAACTGTGGCTAACAGACATGGCGATCGAGTGAGTGGGCCACCAGCCAGGCTCAGCCAAAAAGTGCTAAGTCCGAACTGCGTCAGCCGGGGCGGCAAAAACCGCGTCAGCCGGGGCGGCGCAAAAAACCGCGTCTGCCGGGGCGGCACGAAACCGCGTCAGCCGGGGCGGCGCGAAAACTGCGTCAGCCGGGGCGAAAGAAAAAAAAAAAACGCGTCTGCCGGGGCGAGCCCGGGTGCGGCACCACCGGGAAAACTGTGGCAAACAGACATGGCGATCGAGTGAGTGGGCCGCCAGCCAGGCACAGCCGAAAAGTGCCAAGTCCGAACTGCGTCAGCCGGGGCGGCAAAAAACCGCGTCAGCCGGGGCGGCGCAAAAAACCGCGTCTGCCGGGGCGGCACGAAACCGCGTCAGCCGGGGCGGCGCGAAAACTGCGTCAGCCGGGGCGAGCCCGGGTGCGGCACCACCGG